>NW_027467710.1:2863988-2951488 GCF_046742065.1 Oratosquilla oratoria
CAAACGCGCCACCGTGTGTGTGTGTGTGTGTGTGTGTGTGTGTGTGTGTGTGTGTGTGTGTGTGTGTGTGTGTGTGTGTGTGTGTGTGTGTGTGTGTGTGTGTGTGTGTTAGTATACGGTCTGTTGCGAAGCGTCCTGGTGTAAAATATCAATAGTTATCTCTGATAACTTTCTCGGCCTATACTTTAATTTGGGAGTAAACTTTTCTATCTTGCACTCAGTTTAAAGTAGCATAACTACTTTGTAAGTGGAGCACTGTGTTTGTCTTCCTACATATGTACCGGTACAATCTTACCTTCACTCTAAGAGTTTAGTAATTTCTCAGTTCTCCAAAGTAGCGGTACTAATATAGTCCAATTTTTTTTCTCTACGATTTCATATTTATCTTTCAGCAATTCTCCAGAGCCTAGAGCCTTGTTTTTCAGTCTCTTCTAGCTTATCATTAAGATATGATCTTTTCCATTGTCGCTTTACTATTTTTTTGCCATATGTCGTTTTCCCTTACAATCATTCTTAAGATTCTTATCATCATAATTCAGTAAATATGGTAACCACCCCTTCAATAATTACTCAGTCTGCACTACTTCTATGCCATATTGAATGACATAGCGCGACATTGTTATGTGACTAAACCAAGACATCCACCACATTACCAAGATCTCTCCTACAGATACATATGTGCATCAAATAAAAAACTATCTGTGGACTGGCAACTCAAACTACATGTCAGCAAGAAGAAATATCAAGTTCATAGCCATACAAATCATCTAAAAACTAATTCCTTTCACTTTAAGTTCAACAGAATGAAGAGGAAGATTGTAGCTAACTCAGCTTTCCTTTCTATTGTTATTACATTGTTGTAATACTCCTAGCTTCTAATCTAACTTGTTTGACGACTCATTCTGAACTTGGGAAGAAAATGACTTGAAAACTGAAAAACTATTTAATAAAACACGGTGTCGATTGACCCTCAAAATTACATCATCTAATGAACAAAGAAAATGGAATCTACTATGGTAATGTATATTTCAATCAATGAACTATATTTGTTGTATTATATTACTAATAGTCATATATATTAATTGTAATCATATATTTTTGTCACATGCTCGACCATGCTGATGCCAATAGTTTTTCCACCGCACTTCTGGACTACAACATCCAAGTAACAGGTAGGAGACCTGACATATTCAAACGACAAAACCTTTACCTCTGCTAGCAAACGATGCTGAGATATATACACAACGTAATGACTCATCCTTTTCATTCACTCTGAGGAACAACAACTTATGTTTGAATAGTTACTCATTCCCCCAAGATATATCAATGGCCAGAAAACCATTCAGTAGCCTGACAGACCAATGTATTGATATACCTTGCGTTTCATTCATGTCACCAGACTCGTGATGGTCCTTTGACACTCAGACAAGATATTGCGATGTGGAATGAGGCCAGTAGAGTTGGACGTTGCTTCCCATAGAAGGAACCATCGAAACACCTCTATGGGATTCAAGCGTATGTGCCCGCCACACGTCACTTGACCACACGCATAATAGAGAGGGACGACACGTCGCGTCGGGCTTTGACTAAGCCCCACCAACCCTCCTAGATTGTAGTCTTCCACAGATCGATAGACAGAGAGAGAGAGAGAGAGAGAGAGAGAGAGACAGAGAGAGAGAGAGAGAGAGAGAGAGAGAGAGAGAGAGAGAGAGAGAGAGAGAGAGAGAGAGAGAGAGAGGGAGGAGGCGGAGAATGACGGAGATATATGGCATGGGTAGCTTAAATCATGCAAGGCCAACACGAGATTCAGTCATTGAAATATTGGTGGAGTACATACACATGTAATTTCGTGTAATTAATCACAGAGAAGCACCTGCGATCTACACATGATTTTGGTTTAGTTTTGCTCTTGGCATCATTTAAAAGGAGGGTTGTATTGCAGGGAAGGCACTCGTAAGACTAGAGACTCCAAGTCCTGTCAGGTGAGGTCGTTAGCTCTGGGTGATAACTGAATGGGGCATTGCAATTTGGTGTCTTTCCAGCTATGGGTCACGATCAGTCATTGGAAACCACAAATGCATTTGTACATTTAGATCTGTTTTCCATGATGACCGGATTATGAAGTACCTTCAGTCTTAGTCTCATTACCTTGTAAATCACAATGAGGCATGTGTGCCCACAATAGTCTATATAGCATACTTTTAAAAACCAAAATAGTTATGTTCATGCAATTTCGGTAGCATCACTAAAAACCCACTTTTTGATTATTGTGTGTAAGAATGTTATTAAACACGGGTAGGCTCAACCAACTTAAAATTGCACATGTACACATATACACCTGTTACTTAACGCAAACATTCACTTAATATGGATGCACAAACATAGCCAAGTCTCTCCCCGCTTCTCCACCACCTACACCACCAAAAAAAAAAAAAAAAAAAAAAAAGGTCATTGATTGTTATGTAGGACTTCCTTTTTCAGCGTCGCTACGAATTTGTGCGGAAAAGATTTGCTGAAGAAATCTGTACAAGATGGGATCATCAAGAACATGGATACTTTTGGCCTTTTCGGTGAGTGTTTGCTTGCATTTTCGTGTTGTCTTGAAATCACGAGCTCATTTTCTTGACTACTTATTCCTAAAACATGTATTGCCTTAAACCAGTGTTCATTTTCAAAAAGTTGCAAACTGCAATGGCATGACTATTGTAAGGCTCTTTGGATGATTCAGACAAATGATTTGGTTGCGTCTTGTGTGCATATGTAATCGAGCTCCTACTAGAAATGCAGCGAGGCAAAATTTCAGTCGCTTAGCAGTAAACACTGTGTCTGTCAGGCGTGAGTGCTTTTGAGCAACTATTCAACTTTACACGTAGTTAGTCAACGCAATCACCTCGAATAACGAGAGAAGACAATAAGTCTTTACCATCAGTGGCCCATCAATAGATTGCATGTAATTAGTTACGGGGTGGCTGCTTCCTTGTAAGTACTGTATACTATTATATTATGCTGATACGCCTGTACCTCCGCAGATGTGTGTTGCAGTGGGACTCGCCCAGCCTTTCCTGGAAGACGATTGGCGACAGAACGAAGAACCATTTGCCGAAGAAACAGAAGACGACGACCCATCCTCATCAATTTCATTAGATGACGCTGAAGACGATGTCGAGAGAAACTCCACCCAGTTTTCGCTTTCGTTTGGGTTTGGCATGAGTATTTGTGGACCCTCTGACATGTTTGGAGGTAACAAGAACAATACTGGCTCTGGACCCGGCTGCGGACACGGCTGCGGATGTGGTTGTAACCATGGCGATGATGAGAGCGACAGCGACAGCAGTGGCACCAGCGAAAAGAGCAGTAGCAGTAGCAGCAGCAGCAGCAGCAGCAGCAGCAGCAGCAGCAGCGAAAGCAACAATGAGGAGGAAGTCCAGCAGCCACAAGAGCAGTAGCACCAGCAGCCAAGAGTAAGACAACGACGATCGTAACGACGAAGATGTCCAAAACGCCAACGTCCTTGACCACTAAAGCAACGCAATGATAATAACGTCTTCTACCGAGTACTTCCTATCTACAATTCGGATCAATGCATTGTAATATTTACATGTCACTCTTAAAGTAGACTCAATACAATTTCAAGGCATGCTTATTCATATGATTGTCCTATTAGTGGTAATGTCCATGTTAGAAAAAGAGAGAACATTATTTGATCATTTGAAAAATAGGCTTGGCGTCTTCATGATGATGATGATGATGATGATGATGATGATGATGATGATGATGATGATGATGATGATGATGATGATGATGATGATGATGATGATGATGATGATGATGATGATGATGATGATAATGATGATCTTATCTGACTGAAAAGGGGTCTGCTTGTCTCTATATTGTAGCACAAAGGGAACTGGTAGGAGTAGAACAACTCCTGTTGCATTGAATTGTTCCATGCTAAAGTTTCACAGTCCTGAGCAGTCTGGGTTTACAACCGCTAAGTCAACAATTGATCGGGTCGTAGCGCTTCGTCTTATTGTTCAACGTTGTCGTGTGTTTCAACATGCATTGTTGTAGTCTATGCTGATTCCCTGTGATAGAGGAAAGAAAAATTTCAAAGTGGGACGAATCGATGAAACTAGGGATTGTACTCTTTGTATATAAAGTGAAACCAAGTTGAAAGAGATAGAAGAGTTTGAATTTGGGTGTGTGGTGGGGAAAAAGTCGGGAATAATAACGGGTTGAGGAAAACAAGGAGTGGCTCTGCTGCTGCTAAGTGCTGATATAGTAAAATGCGCAATACAGTGAAGAAAGTGTCTTCAAGGTTATCGCGGGTGAAGTAGTCCGGCAGATATGTGAAAAAAATGTGTCTTTCGTGATACAAGCATGAAATTTGGCACACTGCTAGGGCAGTATCTTACAAAGATTTTTGGATATAGAGACATTCCAGATTCTTCCCAGAGCCAAAATGGCGGTCATTTTACAAAATAGACGATTTTGTGCTGTACGCGACATAGGATACATGTGGATACAACTATATTTACTTATTGAAGAAGCAAACCAGTGATTTTATTCAACTAGATATAGATTCTAACAAATAAGAGATAGCAAATAAAGGTGACAAAGCGTGAATAATCTATTTATTTGGTCATTTTGTGGTGCATTTTTGTACTTTTGGATGGTTTTCTTCAACAAACTCTTCAAAAAAACTGTTACCAAGCACCATGGAATGCCTGCTGACCATCTAACACTCTTGAACTTGAAGTAAGTCCAGAGTATTTTCTCCCCTCGTAGGATCGGTAATCACTTGTTTTAGGAAATTATCCTGCACCACATCTTGGAATTTCTTCGTTCCCTGCCCTCCCTCCTATTAAAGTTTCCCAGTCAATCTTTCTATAATTAAAATCTCCCATGATCACAACGTTTTTGTACTGGGACGCTCTGTGAATTTCATGAATCAAGGAATCAGTCTGCTCAATGCTGAGGTTAGGAGGTTTATACAAGACGCCAATAATAACTTTCTTATTCTTGCCAATAGTCTCTACCCAAATAGATTCCGTATAGTCCTCTTCTGTAATGGAATTGTTGATAATACAGTTTATTGTATTTTTAACGAAAAGTGCTATACCTCCCCCACTCCTGCCAACCCCATCCTTGTGAGTAAAAAAAAAACCTTATATCCTTCTATTTCGATTTCTGGAAGGAAATGTTTATCAGCCATGTTGATCCCGGATTCAGTAATAGCTATAATATCGAAATTCTGTACGCATGCTTTACCTCACAGGAAATCATTTTTGTTAATTATGCTTCTGCTATTTGTATAGTAAATTTTAAGTTGATCTTTCCTGCACCTTTTTTGGTGATTCTTTTCACAGTCCCTCTCTAAGTTGTTTCTATTGCCTAAACTATATTCCGATACTTCCCCCCTACACCCACGTAATCTACCTGAAAAAACCCTGTAGGATGCCTACTTCTCACTCAAGGGATTCAGCAAGGAGCCGAAATCCTCTGGGCGACAAGTGCACTCCGTCCCTTGTATATAGGGACGGAATATCCTTATATAGGGACGGAATATAGGGACGGAATATAGGGACGGAATATCCTTATTGTTGGCCAATGACATCGCTGGAAGCAAAGTCATTTCTCCCTTAATAACAAATAACCCTAAGACCTCAGTAGAACCTTCAGATAACTTACAGTTGTTTCCCGCTTGTGCTGTAACCAGATCTCGGTACAAGAAATCTGAAGAGGAGACCTATAATTTAGAATCCCTATTCTCCCAAACTGACCCATCTTCTTCACCAGTTTCTCTATCTAGAGCAGAATTAATCAAAGAACAGAAGTCAGATCATTCTCTTAAAAATTTGTACGAGATTGTTTCATCTCCAGAAGAAGTTGAAAATATGTCACGAGGTTTCTATATAGAAAACGGAGTCCTAATGCGAAAATGGAGAGCATCCACCGCAACCGCTGACCAGCCATGGCAAGTAAGGAATCAAATAGTCCTCCCTCTTGGTTTCAGGAATAATGTTCTAAGATTGGCTCATGATACTCCCTTAGCAGGTCACTTAGGGGTAAGAAAGACCTTGTTCAACATAACCCAACATTTCCATTGGCCCACGGTTGTCAAAGATGTTGCCCAATATTGTAAAACATGCCATACATGTCAACTTGTAGGTAAGCCCAACCAGAAAATTGTAGAAGCTCCACTCCATCCCATTCCTGTAATGGAAGAGCCATTTAAAAAAGTTCTTATTGACTGTGTAGGACCTTTACCTCCTTCAAGTAAAGGAAATCAGTACATTCTCACAATCATGTGTATGAGCACTCGTTTTCCAGAAGCAATTCCTTTGAAAAATATTAAAGCTCAAAACATAATCAGAGAAATGTTGAAATATTTCACTATGGTAGGATTTCCCAAGAACATTCAAAGTGATCAAGGAAGTAATTTTCTTTCCAACAAGTTTAGAGAAACTCTTGTAACACTAGGTATAAATCATGTAACTTCCTCCGCCTATCATCCTCAATCACAAGGTGCTCTAGAGCGCTTTCACCAAACGCTCAAGACAATGTTAAGAATCTTCTGTGCTGAGAACACTCGAAATTGGGAAGACGGACTCCCCTTTTTGTTGTTCGCCACCCGAACAACAATTCAAGAAAGCCTTGGATTCAGCCCGTCAGAATTAGTCTTCGGTCATGAAGTCCGTGGTCCCCTAAAGATACTTCATGAACAATGGATGAAAGAAGAACCACCAGTTCCTTCTTTGAAATACGTGTCCCAGGTCACCGAGAAGTTGTTAGAAGCTTAGAAGTTGGCAAGAGAGAACTTGGCGAATGCTCAACGAGAAATGAAAGGTCGGTATGATAAAAATTCTAAACTTAGAACTTTCTCTCCAGGAGATCAAGTGTTACTTTATCTTCCCATACCAGGAGATCCATTGCAGGCTAAATACAAAGGACCCTATGAAGTCTTGTCCAGAGCCAGTGATCTCAACTACATAATTAAAACTCCAGACAGAAGAAAGAGTTCCCGTCTCTGTCACATAAATACCTTAAAACCTTATCATTCCAGAGATCCAATTCCAATTTACAGCTCTACCACAATAGAATCGGAAGAGCCTCCTGATAACCTGCCTAATCCTCCTGAGATTCCCTTGGAAAACTCTCAGATACTACAAAATCTTCAGATAAAAGTAGGACACTTATCTGAGAAACAAGATGTAGCAGAACCATTGACTGACCTGTCGAGAAAAGACCACGACTTCGTGTGGACGCCTACCTGTGAGACGGCCTTCAAAAACCTGAAGTCCCTTCTCACTAACGCACCAGTTCTAAGGGCACCCGATTTCCAACGACCCTTTCTTCTGCAAGTCGACGCCAGCGACACCGGTATCGGTGCCGCCCTCTTGCAAGAACACAATGAAGTTCTTCACGCTATCGCCTACTACAGCAAGAAGCTGTCCCCTGCGCAGAAGAACTACTCAACAATTGAGAAGGAGACGCTCGCTTTGGTCCAGGCCCTTATCCACTTCGAAGTCTACTTGGGTTCCTCAACTACCATTCAAGTATATTCGGATCACAACCCCTTAAAGTTCCTACAGACTATGAAAAACAAGAATCCGAGACTTACACGTTGGAGTTTATTTCTCCAACCCTTTAATCTAACAATTCATCATATAAAAGGCGTCTTTAATGTTTTAGCCGACGTCCTTTCTAGAACATAGCTTTTCAACAGAAAGTGAAAAGCTTTCCCAAACGGTGGAGGTGTAACGTAATATTAGATATTACGTCATATGTGTAATTATGTTATAGAATTGTGTTCCTTTGTATTACATAACTATGTTCATATTTCTTGTCTATGTATGTATTGTAACAATGTTAAGCAGTAACGCCCGTCCACTATATGTAATCTTGCCTACGTGCGGAGAGAGGTGCGCACTCTTGTAGAACAAACAGACAAGCGAAATCCTGAATAGTTCGGAGCGCACAGATTTGACAGTTACTAAATAAATAGATTGTTCAAGCGAGTCGAGGGTCCTAAAACTACCCATGTTGACGTGTTAACTTACCCTCCTCCCCCTCCTTTCACTCACTCGCACACTTCACCGGAAGTATCCCGCTTCCGGTCCAATGGTATATAAGCGGTGGTATTCGCTCACTCGTTGTCATATTCCCACATATTGATCTCTTGATAAAAACTAGAAGGTTTAGATTCATGAGACGATTGGTGTGAAGTGATCACCCTTTTTGCCTACATTACGTGTCTGATATACATTGCATTACTTTACTTATATTTGTACTTATTACTTATTCTGATGCATGTTCCTGATCTCTTTGTACTTAGATAGTACCATATTGTATACTTATCTTGTGTTTCTTATTTGAACGATAATTTCCATATTCTTATAATCATGTAACGGTCCCCTTGACCCTACTGCCCATTCTCTTTTGTGTTGATTGCCTGTAAATATTTTCCATTAATAATTTCGTTTACTAGTTTTATCGCTAGTTTAATATTCCTTTCCTGGAATCTTCTTTGTTACCTTTACTTCTAGTCTTACGAATTATCTAGGCCCTGACCAGATAGTTCAGTCCTACAGTGGCTTCTAGAAGTGAGCTGGTTCTTAAGCACATATCCGTTATACGTAACGTCTCTTCACATACCAGCCAGCCCGTAACAATATATATATACATATATACATATATACATATATACATATATATATATATATATATATATATATATGTATATATATATATATATTCACCTTGGTCTTTGGATAATGTGTTGGACCCGTGAACGACACCTATTTCCCTCCCGGAAGAGAGCTCAGAGCTCGTACGACTGATCTATGGACAATGCTGTGATCTTACACGCACACACACACACCCAACTCCCCGCCCACGAGAGTTGGAGTAACGACTCGAAGCGCAGCGATACTGAAATTATTTCAGCCCTGCTCAGGATTCGAACCCGTACCGCTGTAGTGACAGTCGGGGACTCTTCCAAACGCGCCACCGTGTGTGTGTGTGTGTGTGTGTGTGTGTGTGTGTGTGTGTGTGTGTGTGTGTGTGTGTGTGTGTGTGTGTGTGTGTGTGTGTGTGTGTGTGTTAGTATACGGTCTGTTGCGAAGCGTCCTGGTGTAAAATATCAATAGTTATCTCTGATAACTTTCTCGGCCTATACTTTAATTTTGGAGTAAACTTTTCTATCTTACACTCAGTTTAAAGTAACATAACTACTTTGTAAGTGGAGCACTGTGTTTGTCTTCCTACATATGTACCGGTACAATCTTACCTTCACTCTAAGAGTTTAGTAATTTCTCAGTTCTCCAAAGTAGCGGTACTAATATAGTCCAATTTTTTTTCTCTACGATTTCATATTTATCTTTCAGCAATTCTCCAGAGCCTAGAGCCTTATTTTTCAGTCTCTTCTAGCTTATCATTAAGATATGATCTTTTCTATTGTCGCTTTACTATTTTTTTGCCATATGTCGTTTTCCCTTACAATCATTCTTAAGATTTTTATCATCATAATTCAGTAAATATGGTAACCACCCCTTCAATAATTACTCAGTCTGCACTACTTCTATGCCATAATGAATGACATAGCGCGACATTGTTATGTGACTAAACCAAGACATCCACCACATTACCAAGATCTCTCCTACAGATACATATGTGCATCAAATAAAAAACTATCTGTGGACTGGCAACTCAAACTACATGTCAGCAAGAAGAAATATCAAGTTCATAGCCATACAAATCATCTAAAAACTAATTCCTTTCACTTTAAGTTCAACAGAATGAAGAGGAAGATTGTAGCTAACTCAGCTTTCCTTTCTATTGTTATTACATTGTTGTAATACTCCTAGCTGCTAATCTAACTTGTTTGACGACTCATTCTGAACTTGGGAAGAAAATGACTTGAAAACTGAAAAACTATTTAATAAAACACGCTGTCGATTGACCCTCAAAATTACATCATCTAATGAACAAAGAAAATGGAATCTACTATGGTAATGTATATTTCAATCAATGAACTATATTTGTTGTATTATATTACTAATAGTCATATATATTAATTGTAAACATATATTTTTGTCACATGCTCGACCATGCTGATGCCAATAGTTTTTCCACCGCACTTCTGGACTACAACATCCAAGTAACAGGTAGGAGACCTGACATATTCAAACGACAAAACCTTTACCTCTGCTAGCAAACGATGCTGAGATATATACACAACGTAACGACTCATCCTTTTCATTCACTCTGAGGAACAACAACTTATGTTTGAATAGTTACTCATTCCCCCAAGATATATCAATGGCCAGAAAACCATTCAGTAGCCTGACAGACCAATGTATTGATATATCTTGCGTTTCATTCACGTCACCAGACTCGTGATGGTCCTTTGACACTCAGACAAGATATTGCGATGTGGAATGAGGCCAGTAGAGTTGGACGTTGCTACCCATAGAAGGAACCATCGAAACACCTCTATGGGATTCAAGCGTATGTGCCCGCCACACGTCACTTGACCACACGCATAATAGAGAGGGACGACACGTCGCGTCGGGCTTTGACTAAGCCCCACTAACTCTCCTAGATTGTAGTCTTCCACAGATCGATAGACAGAGAGAGAGAGAGAGAGAGAGAGAGAGAGAGAGAGAGAGAGAGAGAGAGAGAGAGAGAGAGAGGGAGGAGGCGGAGAATGACGGAGATATATGGCATGGGTAGCTTAAATCATGCAAGGCCAACACGAGATTCAGTCATTGAAATATTGGTGGAGTACATACACATGTAATTTCGTGTAATTAATCACAGAGAAGCACCTGCGATCTACACATGATTTTGGTTTAGTTTTGCTCTTGGCATCATTTAAAAGGAGGGTTGTATTGCAGGGAAGGCACTCGTAAGACTAGAGACTCCAAGTCCTTTCAGGTGAGGTCGTTAGCTCTGGGTGATAACTGAATGGGGCATTGCAATTTGGTGTCTTTCCAGCTATGGGTCACGATCAGTCATTGGAAACCACAAATGCATTTGTACATTTAGATCTGTTTTCCATGATGACCGGATTATGAAGTACCTTCAGTCTTAGTCTCATTACCTTGTAAATCACAATGAGGCATGTGTGCCCACAATAGTCTATATAGCATACTTTTAAAAACCAAAATAGTTATGTTCATGCAATGTCGGTAGCATCACTAAAAACCCACTTTTTGATTATTGTGTGTAAGAATGTTATTAAACACGGGTAGGCTCAACCAACTTAAAATTGCACATGTACACATATACACCTTTTACTTAACGCAAACATTCACTTAATATGGATGCACAAACATAGCCAAGTCTCTCCCCGCTTCTCCACCACCTACACCACCAAAAAAAAAAAAAAAAAAAAAGGTCATTGATTGTTATGTAGGACTTCCTTTTTCAGCGTCGCTACGAATTTGTGCGGAAAAGATTTGCTGAAGAAATCTGTACAAGATGGGGTCATCAAGAACATGGATACTTTTGGCCTTTTCGGTGAGTGTTTGCTTACATTTTCGTGTTGTCTTGAAATCACGAGCTCATTTTCTTGACTACTTATTCCTAAAACATGTATTGCCTTAAACCAGTGTTCATTTTCAAAAAGTTGCAAACTGCAATGGCATGACTATTGTAAGGCTCTTTGGATGATTCAGACAAATGATTTGGTTGCGTCTTGTGTGCATATGTAATCGAGCTCCTACTAGAAATGCAGCGAGGCAAAATTTCAGTCGCTTAGCAGTAAACACTGTGTCTGTCAGGCGTGAGTGCTTTTGAGCAACTATTCAACTTTACACGTAGTTAGTCAACGCAATCACCTCGAATAACGAGAGAAGACAATAAGTCTTTACCATCAGTGGCCCATCAATAGATTGCATGTAATTAGTTACGGGGTGGCTGCTTCCTTGTAAGTACTGTATACTATTATATTATGCTGATACGCCTGTACCTCCGCAGATGTGTGTTGCAGTGGGACTCGCCCAGCCTTTCCTGGAAGACGATTGGCGACAGAACGAAGAACCATTTGCCGAAGAAACAGAAGACGACGACCCATCCTCATCAATTTCATTAGATGACGCTGAAGACGATGTCGAGAGAAACTCCACCCAGTTTTCGCTTTCGTTTGGGTTTGGCATGAGTATTTGTGGACCCTCTGACATGTTTGGAGGTAACAAGAACAATACTGGCTCTGGACCCGGCTGCGGACACGGCTGCGGATGTGGTTGTAACCATGGCGATGATGAGAGCGACAGCGACAGCAGTGGCACCAGCGAAAAGAGCAGTAGCAGTAGCAGCAGCAGTAGCAGCAGCAGCAGCAGCAGCAGCAGCGAAAGCAACAATGAGGAGGAAGTCCAGGAGCCACAAGTGCAGTAGCACCAGCACCCAAGAGTAAGACAACGACGATCGTAACGACGAAGATGTCCAAAACGCCAACGTCCTTGACCACTAAAGCAACGCAATGATAATAACGTCTTCTACCGAGTACTTCCTATCTACAATTCGGATCAATGCATTGTAATATTTACATGTCACTCTTAAAGTAGACTCAATACAATTTCAAGGCATGCTTATTCATATGATTGTCCTATTAGTGGTAATGTCCATGTTAGAAAAAGAGAGAACATTATTTGATCATTTGAAAAATAGGCTTGGCGTCTTCATGATGATGATGATGATGATGATGATGATGATGATGATGATGATGATGATGATGATGATGATGATGATGATGATGATGATGATGATGATGATGATGATGATAATGATGATCTTATCTGACTGAAAAGGGGTCTGCTTGTCTCTATATTGTAGCACAAAGGGAACTGGTAGGAGTAGAACAACTCCTGTTGCATTGAATTGTTCCATGCTAAAGTTTCACAGTCCTGAGCAGTCTGGGTTTACAACCGCTAAGTCAACAATTGATCGGGTCGTAGCGCTTCGTCTTATTGTTCAACGTTGTCGTGTGTTTCAACATGCATTGTTGTAGTCTATGCTGATTCCCTGTGATAGAGGAAAGAAAAATTTCAAAGTGGGACGAATCGATGAAACTAGGGATTGTACTCTTTGTATATAAAGTGAAACCAAGTTGAAAGAGATAGAAGAGTTTGAATTTGGGTGTGTGGTGGGGAAAAAGTCGGGAATAATAACGGGTTGAGGAAAACAAGGAGTGGCTCTGCTGCTGCTAAGTGCTGATATAGTAAAATGCGCAATACAGTGAAGAAAGTGTCTTCAAGGTTATCGCGGGTGAAGTAGTCCGGCAGATATGTGAAAAAAATGTGTCTTTCGTGATACAAGCATGAAATTTGGCACACTGCTAGGGCAGTATCTTACAAAGATTTTTGGATATAGAGACATTCCAGATTCTTCCCAGAGCCAAAATGGCGGTCATTTTACAAAATAGACGATTTTGTGCTGTACGCGACATAGGATACATGTGGATACAACTATATTTACTTATTGAAGAAGCAAACCAGTGATTTTATTCAACTAGATATAGATTCTAACAAATAAAAGATAGCAAATAAAGGTGACAAAGCGTGAATAATCTATTTATTTGGTCATTTTGTGGTGCATTTTTGTACTTTTGGATGGTTTTCTTCAACAAACTCTTCAAAAAAAACTGTTACCAAGCACCATGGAATGCCTGCTGACCATCTAACACTCTTGAACTTGAAGTAAGTCCAGAGTATTTTCTCCCCTCGTAGGATCGGTAATCACTTGTTTTAGGAAATTATCCTGCACCACATCTTGGAATTTCTTCGTTCCCTGCCCTCCCTCCTATTAAAGTTTCCCAGTCAATCTTTCTATAATTAAAATCTCCCATGATCACAACGTTTTTGTACTGGGACGCTCTGTGAATTTCATGAATCAAGGAATCAGTCTGCTCAATGCTGAGGTTAGGAGGTTTATACAAGACGCCAATAATAACTTTCTTATTCTTGCCAATAGTCTCTACCCAAATAGATTCCGTATAGTCCTCTTCTGTAATGGAATTGTTGATAATACAGTTTATTGTATTTTTAACGAAAAGTGCTATACCTCCCCCACTCCTGCCAACCCCATCCTTGTGAGTAAAAAAAAAACCTTATATCCTTCTATTTCGATTTCTGGAAGGAAATGTTTATCAGCCATGTTGATCCCGGATTCAGTAATAGCTATAATATCGAAATTCTGTACGCATGCTTTACCTCACAGGAAATAATTTTTGTTAATTATGCTTCTGCTATTTGTATAGTAAATTTTAAGTTGATCTTTCCTGCACCTTTTTTGGTGATTCTTTTCACAGTCCCTCTCTAAGTTGTTTCTATTGCCTAAACTATATTCCGATACTTCCCCCCTACACCCACGTAATCTACCTGAAAAAACCCTGTAGGATGCCTACTTCTCACTCAAGGGATTCAGCAAGGAGCCGAAATCCTGTGGGCGACAAGTGCACTCCGTCCCTTGTATATAGTTGATTCTTACCGTAAAAGCGGTCCCAGTTGTCGACAAATGCCCATTTATTGGCCTTACAATGTTTTGACAGCCTGCAATTCATTGTAATAGCACTGGAATCCCACATGCCTTCAACTCTACGCCTTGGAAGGATTCCACATACAACAGGAACACCTCCCTTATCTCTAATCTTGTCTAGTGCATCCCGGAACCGCGCAAACAATTCCCCATTCCCTAACTTACCTATATCATTGCCCTCGGCACTTATGGAAACTACAGGGACCTTACCTTTCCCTACTAAACACTCTTCAATCCTATCTCTAACATCTCCTATCCCCGCGCCGGGGAAACACACCTGTGTCCTATGTTTCCTATCTTCATCGCAGAAAGCCTTGTCTAAGTACCTCACTTGACTGTCTCCCACAACCAAAATCTTACCTATGGGCAGGGTTCCAGCATCTGCCCTTCCCTTCTTCTCTTGAATTTCATTTTTTCTTCTTCCTGAAGATTCGCTAGTGCTTGAAACGAGTTCTTGTAATCGAGAGGGGTTGGTGAGGACTTTTTTTTTTTTTTTTTTTTTTTTTTTAATATACGATTATTATTTTTGGCCGTTTTACATCCAGGCTCATAGCTAGTTTTGTCTTCCGTATTGTGGGCCTTCGGGCGGAGAACTCGATTGTCTTCATATATACAAAAACTGACACGTGGTCAAGCTAAGGACTCGAACCCAGCTTAGACATAACAAGTGACCATTGACTTGGCTCGTTGCCCTATCAAGAGAGATATAAGTTGAGAAGAACTTTCTTATATTTGAATGTTGGAGTTACATACACATACAGGAATTTTTGCGTTCAAACCACCTATGTCATGATAGTGCAATTGGCAATGTGTATGTGTGGGAAAGTGTTTACATACACTCAATGGTCCACAGTGAACAGATTTTCATCTTTTCAACCACATTAATTCACTTTAATTCCATGTCACAGTCGAGACTGACGAGGAGCTCGATGTAAGCATATATACGGAAACTGATACGTGGTCCAGCTAAGAACTCGAACCCAGCTCAGACGTAACAAGTGACCAGTTGATTTCGCTATCAAGAGAGATATAAGATGAGAACAACTTTCCTATACATGTATGCTCGAGTTACATACCCATACACAAATTTTGCGTTGAACCCGCATCCGCCATGATATTGCAATTACCAAGATCTCTACTACTCGTAAATATACATAGGTGCAAAAAATAATAAACTATATGTGGACTAACAGCTCAAATTACAAATCAGCAAGAAAAAACATCAAGTTCATAGCCATACAAATCACTCTTGGAAAGTTATCTTGGAATTTTTTACTTTCAGTTTAAGTTGAACATAGTGAAGGGGAAGATTCATTGTATCAAACTCAGCTTTCCGTGCTACAGCTATCACATTGTTGTAATACTCCTATGTACTTTACATTATCCAAACAAATAAAAAAAATGTCAACAAAGATCACGCAGGTACAAATGTCATGACAGGAATTACCTGAAGTATATATCTCACAATATTCCATTTACAGTATACTGTATAAATGTATATGTACATTTTTTCATCCTTCAAGATACTGGGCAATGTAAAGGTATACGCCCGTCCCCAGACGTGTTCTCAATAAACTCGTCGTAACTCTACTAACATCAAATTCCGAGCTTATCGACGTGATAAATCCGCCATCCCCATCTTCTAATCTAAAGTGTATGACGACTCCTTCTGAACTTGGGAAGAAAATGACCGTACCTTGAAAACTGAAAAACGATTAGATAAAACACGGTGTTGATTGACCCTGAAAATTATATCATCAAAAGAACAAAGAAAACGAATTCTAATATGGTAATGTATATTTCAATCTATGAACTATGTTTATTGTATCATATTACTAATAGTCATAAATACTCATTGTAATTATAGATTTCTGTCACATTGTAGTATTCTATAGCCAACACATGTAGTTACCCCTTTAAGACTCGTGACCGCCAAGTACAGGACAAAACTATGGTCACCCCTTAGGGGTGACCATAGTTTTGTCCTGTATTTGGCAGTCACGAGTCTTAAATGGGTACTGCCCCCAAATATTGGTGTCACCTCAGGGTCACCAAATGTAGTGTCACCAATGTTGGTTTCACTACTAGTCGCTCTTGTTGGAAGCGGCCTGCCTGAAACGAGTGGTAGGGACAAGGTATGGGAGGTTTTTCAAAAAGGGGAGTCGGAACATACCATTGAGTTTGCCGTGGTATTATTTCCTTGGGCACATTTGGAATGAGCACTTCCGTACTCTGTGCCGACGGCTGGTGGTGTTCTCGTCGGAATGTACCCGTAAGAACATAAGTTCGCCGCGGTGTATTTACCCTTACCCACCCTGGGTATGAACATTTCCGTGTTCAGTGCTAACGGCTGGTACCCTTCCTTAAAGAACAGCTATCTTCCAGAAGAATAGGTACGATATTTAAAGTCAATCCCATGACTGACCCCTCTGTTGATTGAAAATGTCGATGATACTAGACAAGTTCCGCAGGAAGTGTTTGGAAGCAGTGATCATTCAAGGAATGAACACTGTTGAACAAAATAGGGGCATGTTCAACATCTCACCCCCACATTATTCCCCTAATACCCATGACCAGCAAAATTTTAAACCACCCTTTGTGAGCATTTTGCCTGCGGACGTTTGGGCCACCATTCTCAACCTTCTCCAGCATTGAATCCCCCTTATCCTCCTCCTCCTCCTCCTCTTCCTTCCACCCTACTTATTTTCTCTCCCCGTTCCCTCCTTTCCCCTTATTTAATCTCAAGCATATGTATCTCAACTTGTACTTGAAAAAGCTGTAATAAGCGAAACGTCGTACAAATAAAAGCTACTACTACTACTACTGGATAGGATAGGTAAGATGGAGGAGAGGGGGGAGGGGGGGTTGGATGGTATGTGTGTGAAAGAAGTAAAGGAGGAAATGGAAGAAAGTTAGAGTTACAATAGATGTGGGGCAGACCCACTTGCTACTTTGATCATATATTTAATTATTAATTTTGTTTGCTGTGGAGCTAATGCCTAGTTATTCGTGTAATATTGGTTGGAGGCTGGTCCATCTTCCGCAGAATCGGGTCGTCTGTTCTTCTTCTTGAGTTGTTATGATTGTTATTGGCTGTTTTTTTTATGTATACGACTATTTCTTTGCCTGTTTATAGGTTTTGAATTTTTGGGGGTATGTATTCTTTTTATCTTCCTTTTTATTTTTGTGTTTGTGATGGTGGGGGGGGGTCTTGATTTCTACACGTCGTATATATATATATTTTTTTCTGTCCTCATATGGTGTTCAACTCGTCAGTCATGGCGAAATTCTTGACTCTTTGTGTTTAGCATACAATCATTTAAAATCTTTTTACAATACATATATATCTTTGTTACAGAATATAGAGGATTTTATTTTATTTTATTTACAAAATAAATAAAGTTACTGAATATTATTATTGATATCAATATAGAATAATCGAACGCATGTCGTCCTAAGGGGCGACCATAGATTTGTCCTGTAGTTGTCGGTCACGAGTCTTAAAGGGGTAACTACATGTGTTGGCTGTAGAACACTACAACATGCTCGACCATGCTCATGCTGATAGTTTTTTCCACCGCACTTCTGGAAACCATCGAAACACCTCCATGGGATTCAAGCATGTGCGCCCGCCCCACCAAGCCCTCACGGCACTTGACCAAACGCATAATTGAGAGGTACTACACGTCGCGTCGGGCTTTGACTAAGCCCCACTAACCTTCCTAGATTGTAGTCTTCCACAGATACCGAGATAGATAGAGAGAGAGAGAGAGAGAGAGAGAGAGAGAGAGAGAGAGAGAGAGAGAGAGAGAGAGAGAGAGAGAGAGAGAGAGAGAGGAGGCGTAGAATGACAGAGATATATGGCATAGGTAGCTTAAATCATGCAAGGCCAACACGAGATTTTAGCATTGAAATATTGGTGGACTACATGCACATGTAATTTAGTGTAATTATTCACAGGGCAGCACCTGCGATCTACACACAATTTTGTTTAACTTTTCGTTTTGGTCGTTAGCTATGGAAACTATCTGACTAGGGCATCAAAAGTTCATGTGTTTCCAGCTATGCCACGTAGTTATCTTGGTCACCAGTGAGGCGATGCTACTGTGAGAAGAGAATGAGGTTTTGATGAGTTCGTCTTCTTTATTGTAAGGTACGAGTGAACTGGTTTTAGATGCGGAAGGAGCCTATATATATATATATATATATATATATATATATATATATATATATGTATATATATATATATATATATATATATATATATATATATATATATATATATATATATATATATATACCGAGTGGGCAGTCACCCGTGGTGCGTAATTACATAATTGCACTGAAGTAGGTTAGGTCGGGTCAAGCAGGGTCGCACTGTCAGAGAAGCGTCAGGTCGTGGAGGACATGACGCGCGTTACATGCCACGTAGTTATCTTGGTGTGTACACACTGCAAAACTGCTTGGCACCTCTTCTTCACAGCTCAAAGTTAACAAATCCAACACTGCGCTCTGCATTCAAAGTATTACAAAGGATTACAAAGGCGGAAATCCAACAAATGATAAATAAACAGACAAATAATATAAGATAATATAAAACAAATGTCAGTCATTACAGCATATTAAAGCTTCGAACTGAACTACATTGCACTGCCTCTGCAGGAAGTTTATTCCATTCATTCACCACACGGTTGGTGTTGTGTCTACCCACTTCCAAATTAAATCTATTTCCTGACAGCTTGAGACCATTATTTCTTGTCGGATTCTCATTCAGTGTGAAAATTTGGTCACTTTTGATGTTGTCAATCCCCTTTAGAATCTTAAATGCCTGTATCAAGTCACCTCTGAGTCTACGCTTTTTTAGGGGAAACAGATTCATATGTTTTAGTCGATTTTCGTATGAATTACTTTTTATATTTGGAATCAGTTTTGTGGCTCTCTGTATTTTTTCCAATCTGTCAATGTCTATAATGAGATTCGCTGACCATACAGAAACAGCATATTCCAGATGTGGACGAACTAATGATTTGTATAGCTTGTTAATGAGAGATGAGCTTTTGAAGTCAAAAGATCTCGCGATCAGTCCTAGAATGATATTTGCTTTCTCAGAGGCTGAAATACACTGCTTGGATGATTTGAGATCGTTACTGATAATTACCCCTAGATCCTTCTCTTGTTAACGAATTTCCAAATAACTTGTAATCGTACTAACTTTTATTTTTACCTATGTGCATCACCTTGCATTCACTTCTGTTAAATTTCATTAGCTACTTTTCAGACCATTGCTGTAATTGATCTAAATCTCTTGAATATCTAATCGATTGAAGTGATCATTTGCCATCCCGCACAATTTTGTATTAGAGACAATAGATTCTAGTCCGTGGTCTATATCATTTATATATACTATGAATAGAAGTGGCCCAACAACGGAACCCTGAGGAGCTCCACTCGTAACATTTTCCCATCTAGAAGTTTTGCCATTTAAAACAACTCTCTGTTTTCGATCATTCAACCAATTTCTAGTCCAAATTAACTTCACACGGAGTGAAGTTAATTTAGTAAGTAGTCTTTCGTGGGGGACGGTATCAAAAACTTTTGCAAAGTCTAAATATTTTAAATCTATATTGTTTCTTTTGTCATAACTCGAGATGACTGTGTTGTAGAATTCGAGTAAATTAGTCACGCAAGAACGTTTCCGTCTGAATCCATGCTGGCTATCATTTATCAAATGGTTACTTTCTAAATGATGTTCGATAGCATCTCTTATGATAGTTTCCATCATTTTTCCTACGATTGAAGTCAAGCTTATAGGCCTGTAGTTAATTGATTTCTTTTTGTCACCGTTTTTGAATATTGGAGTGAAGTTAGCTAGCTTCCATTCTCTTGGGACATCTCCGGATATGATGGATTTTTTTTCAAATAATTTCTAATGGAACAACAATCTCATTTTTCATTTCCTTTAAGATTCTTGGATGCCAACCGTCAGTCCCTGGTGTTTTATTAATTTTGAGTTTCTCTATACACCTTTTAATTTCTTCTTTTGTTATATTTACCACATTGAGTACGTTTACCCTAGATTTTTCACAGGTTTCAGTTTGGAGTTCACTTTGAGGTGTTTCGTTTACGAATACTGAGCTAAAATAGTTGTTTAAAATATTACACATTCCTTCGGTTGAATACTCAAGTTGACCGTCAGCAGATAATAGTGGCCCAATGTGATTCCTAATAATCTTTTTATCTCTAATGTAACTATAGAATTCTTTGGGATTCTCTTTGGATTTATCAGCGATATTCATTTTGTATTGTCGTTTTCGTTTTTTATTGTCTTTTTTAAATCTGTATGTATTATTACATAACTTTGATAGCCGTAAGGTGCACCCGAGGTCTTGTATTTCTTATAACCCTGTCTGTTTTTAGCAATGCTCTTTTCAGTTTCTTTGTCGAGCCACTTTGGGCGAGCCTGATTTAGGGGGCGTCTGTCCTAAAACGGGATGTAAGTATGAATCATCTTAGTAAGCGTATTTTGAAATATTTCCCCCATCGGATCTACATGTCTTTCGCTTAAAATTGCCTCCCAATCTGTAAGCTGAAGCTCCTGACGTAGTCCTATGAACTGAGCTTTACTAAAATCGGGTATTTTAGATGCACATGTATCTATTCTAAAAAAAATTAGCAGTTTGAATCTAAGTTGTGATCGCTATTTGCAATAGTTTCACCAACCTCCACATCGGCTATCATGCTTTCACGGCTAGTGATCAATAGATCGAGTAAGTTTCCATGTCTTGTGGGTTCTTTTACGTGCTGAACTAAGTAACTGTCACCGAGAAAATCTATCAAACGACTACCTATATGGCCATCTTCAAGGGTCATCCAATCAATGTCAGTAAAACTGAAATCATCCATTATCAATAAGTCCCGGTTGTAGAAACTAGACAGTTCTTGAAACAATAGTTTGTCGTCTGTTAATAATAATGTTTTTGGCCTACATATTACACCTAGATTCATTTTTTTTTCCATTTGTTTGGGTTAATTCTACCCAAAAACTATAATATACATCCTGTTTTACTTTCTCTAAAGCACAGGTATGGACATTGTTTTTAACGTATAACAGAACACCACCACCTTTCTTGTGGTTTCTATCCCGATGAAAGTGTTCAAATCCCGCAATATTAAATTCAGCTTCAAACTCTTCACCATTTAACCATGTCTCGATTATTCCTATCATATCGAGATTTTCACTTTTGACATATGCCTGTATTTCTTGAAATTTATTCCTAATACTACGAGCATTAAAGTACATGGTATTAAGAAACTGGTGATTATTTCTTTTTGACACGTTTTGTATTTCAACATGATGTCTTACATTATAATTTTGTTCTTTATTGACACATTGTCAGTTGGTGAATTTTCCAACTTCTCCGGTTCCATCTGAGTGACAACTTTCTGTGCAGCCTCATCTTAGTCTCCAAAGGGAAAGACATCGCTCTTCTGCCTCTGAAAGCCCGTTGTCAACTTGGGAAGGCTCTTCTTCAGGAGCTTAAAAGATCTGGGTTTGGAATGAGGTTGCTACTGTGACTATGGCATCACAGACGTTCTCATCATTATTTGTATGCTGGAGCCTTTCCGGGGTATATCACGCAAAATGATGATACATTTTACAGTAGACGTCATCGCAAATGTCTCCTTTAGTTTTCTTAAATGTGTAACATCATTTTGATGGATATAATCAGGATTATTTTGCTAGTTTCACTTGATGGTTTGACTTGTTGCAAAATTACGCTTTACACTTTGTATGATATTGGTCAAATGTATGGAATTTTGTTATTTTTCTGTAAATATTGCAAATAACATGACATTTTTTGATAATCAAATTGTACCCGTTCGAAAGAGCATTAAAAATGTATTAATTTGATAACTATTTTGTTGCTCTATCTTACTCCATGTAAAAACCATGTCTCTACTTTAGTAAAAAGTCAAGGTTTTCAACAACTTCCTATCTATTAAAAATCACGGGGAAATTCATCAGATTCTAACGGTTCAGATATGTAGAGTAGATCCTTCTCTTTCTTTTGGCCCCTAATTTGTTACTCTACTTTGGATAGACAAAAAAATTATACCACAAGATATGCTTAGAAATTACTCAAGAATGGCCCTTTTGGTAAGATAGCAAAAAAAAAAAAAATCATCCTCCATGCGGTAATGCTTCCATACATCCTAGATAAAAATAGATGACATTTTTTGCTTTTTCAGGTCAAAAAGAACAACTACTGTTACGTATGAATATATGAAAAAGTGTTTTTTTGAACATGTCTAACACACACACACACACACACACACACACACACACACACACACACACACACACACACACACATACACACACATACACACACACACAAACACACACACACACACACACACACACACACACATACACCTATGAAAGAAATAGAAGCAACAAAGAATGAAATAATGAAATACTTGAGTAATCTTGATGTCAGAAAATCGCATGGACCACATGAAATAGCAAACTGGATTTTGAAAGAATGCAGGAATGAACTGGCAGACAAAATACATAGCATAATAAACAGTTCCTTGAAAGAAGGAAAAGTTCCAAAAGATTGGAAAAAAGCAAATATAGTACTTATATATAAAGGGGGGAAATAAAGAAGACCCTAACAACCCAGTCTCTCTAACAAGTACAATAGCAAAAAATTGTGAAAGAATTATCAAAAGTAGATGGGTAAAATATTTAGAAAAAACAACAACAACGTGCTAAATCCAAGGCAATTTGGATTCAGACAAGGACGATCATGCGTCACCAATTTAATATGTTTCTACTCACGGCTAATAGATATAATACAAGACAGAGATGGATGGGCTGATTGTGCATTTCTAGACCTAAATAAAGCTTTTGACAAAGTACCACAAAAGAAGTTGCTTAAGAAATTAGAAACTGAAGGAGGAATACAGGGCAAACTGCTTAAATGGATGGAAGACTTTTTGCAAGAAAGAAAAATGAGAGTAGTGATAAGAGACAAACGCTCAAATTGGGATGAAGTAATAAGTGGTGTTCCACAATGAATAGTTCTGGCCCCAATAATGTTTGCTATATATATTAATGATATGGATGAAAAAATTGAAAGTTATATGAGCTTCCTTGCAGATGATGCAAAACTGTTAAAAAAAGTGAACACGGAAGAAGATTGTGAGTCACTACACAGTGATCTCAATAAAGTATGGGAATGGAGTAGGAAGTGGGAGATGGAGTTCAATACTAAGAAGTGTAGTATAATGGAATTTGGAAAAAAGCAAAAAAGAATAATAGGATCATATAAATTGGGAGAAGAAGGAATAAAAAAAGTTGAAAATGAGAAGGACCTGGGAGTCATTATTATGAATAATATGTCACCTGAGAAACATATAAACAAGATTTTTGGAGAAACTTATAAATTAATAAGAACAATCAAAGTGGCATTTACATACCTGGATGAAGAAATGGTGAAGAAAATACCAATCATTTGATAAGACCAAGATTGGAATATGCAGCAACGATGTGGTCACCATGTATAATATTTTTTATAACAAAACCTGAAAGAATACAAAGAGCAATTACAAAATTGGCACCAACACTCTCAAAACTGAAGAGAGACTAGCAAAACTTGAGCTGCAGACACTAGAGCAAAGAAGGGAGAGGGGAGGTTTGATAACTATTTACAGAATCATGAAAGGCATAGAAATTATTGATAGAGAGGATCTAATAAAATGGGATGATAGAAATACAAGAGGACACGAAAAGAAAATCAAGAAAGACAGCTACAGAAGAGATCTGAAAAAGAACAGCTTTCCCCAGAGTAATAGACATTTGGAACAAGTGAGATGAGAAAGTGGTGTATGCAAAAACAAGACATGAATTAAAAAAAATCAGTCTAGATAAAACGAGATATAAAGACGGAACACCACGAGCATAGCTCCCCTTCCCGTAAAATACAACTAGGTAAACACACACACACACACACACACACACACACACACACACACACACACACACACACACACACACACACACACACACACACACACACACACGCACACACACACATATATATGTATATATATATATGTTACGCGTAATGTGGATAATTGCCTAATGTGAACATTAGGCAGAAAATTACCTAATGTTTACATCAGGCAAGCAGTTTGCATAAAGTTTACAATTTGTTAACATTAGGCAAAAAATGCCTATTGTTCACATTATGCCACCCAATTTTGCCCGATGTGAATTGGACTGCCTAATCTAAACAATGAAAATTAATCGAACAGACAACCTAATCTAAACAATGAAAATTAATCAAACAGACAACCCACTGAAGCTACAAAGAATGCAATTTAAAGAATTCCAATGTATTTGAACACATGCAAAACACAATGAAAACAATTCGCCAGTTTGTTTTCATTCATAAAATTTTAATCACAAATTTTTACATGATCTGCCCGGGTGCCAGCGCGAGTTGCACTTGAACTTTTTTCTAAGGCAGCTGCACCGTTGTGAAGTACACCGTGTCGTACACTGGCACTTTACATAGCCTTGCCCACCAGTACCTCTTGCTGTCGCAGTTCTGATCGAAAGGCAGATATCGGAAACCTCTTCAGGCTTTATTAGGGGCTGTTTGATTGCACATAGATCAGCTGCTGTAAATTTTCCCCAATAATGCCCTCCCAACAACCTACAGTGTGAAGTCCATCATTTTAGGATCTGTTGGACCGCGATCGACATCCGGAACCCTCAGCGTAGCACACTGACCAACAGACAATGGTTTGAGCAGGTATTTGCCGCGTCTTGTCATCCGTGTTGCTGTCTTGGATTGTCCTAGAGCAGCTGAAACACGTTTCTTTTGGAAATTCGTAGCTACTGTTTCTGTCTCTGCATCTGCATCTGCTTCTGTCACTGACCCTGTCTCTGCTCCTGCTACTGCTCCTGTCTCTGCTTGATGGTGGCAAACAGTAAATGAAACAAGCATTTTAAAAACAATAAGAACAATGAGAGCAGGTGTGTGCTCTGGCGCCCAAAGTCGCCCAAGCACACACCTGCTCTCCGCTGCTGTGGCTGCCAGACTCCCGGCCAGCCGGCTCAACTCCGCGACCGGCCATTGGATAAAACACACGCACAAACTACACCCGCCATTCGTCAGGTGGCGCGGCCTCGTCATTCGGTCAAGCATTAGAAAAAATACCCTTGCCTAATATGAAAATCTTGCTTAAAGTGAACATTAGGCAAGTGTTTTGCCTATTGTGAACATTGCGCAAATTAAGTTGCCTAATGTACACATTAAGCAATTTTCCTGCCGAATGTTCACTTTAGGCAATTATCCACATTATGCGTAACATATATATATATATATATATACATACATATAAATATATATATACATATATATATATATATGTATATATACACACACACACACGCACATATATATATATATATATATGATATATATATACATATATATATGTCAATATATGTATATATGTATATATATACGTATATATATATATATATATATGTATATATGTATATACGGGTTATTATCAAAAGAGTGACAAATCAAAAGTGACAAAAAATACGGAAATTCAAAAGAGTGACAAGACAAAAGAGTGACAAAAAATTAGAGAAATTCAAAAGAGTGACATGACAAAAGATTGACTAAAAATACGGAAATTCAAAGTCTACCTCTCTTACAGGACATAGGGGCACAGTATTCCGTAGATTAGTCGTTGTTGTTAATATAATTAATTCTATATATATGTATGTGTTTGAGCTGTATGTAAATAGATAGATAGCGAGCGAGTGAGACACACACACACACACACACACACACACACACACACACACACACACACACACACACACACACACACACACACACACACACACACACACACACACTTCAACGAATGGACGGCTTAGAAGACGTTCTGAAGAAAAGTGAAGTCTGTGGATCCCAACGCAAAGAGAAGTGCCTAGTGTTTTTGCAGGGTGGGGGGGAAATTGCTCGTGGAGTAGTGGGAACGTAGGGAAAGAGGAAAAGGGGAGGGATTACTGAGGGAAATGGAAGGAAATGAGGAGGGAGTAGACTTTGACCAGCCAGACAAGCGGAAGGTAAACAAAAGACTTAGCGAGGATCAAATGTCTAATAAAAATGTAAAGATTAGAAGTATAGAGAGGAGCAATACAGAAGAAAGTGACGAGAATATGTTCCAGGGATTTAAAGAGGGTGGGGGGGACACAACCCCCCCCCCCGACTGATAAGACTAGAGGAGAGAGTTGATAAGGTGATCGAGGACTTGGAGCGTAAGTTAGGTAACGTAGACTCCATTTTTCAAAGAATTGAAAGGTTGGAACAACTAGAGAAGGCTAACAGAAACTTAACTGAAGAAATAGAGGACCTAAAAAGACAGTTAGGAAATGTAAAAGAGGAGAATGAGAAATTGAAGAAGAATAGTAATGAAAACAGAGAGAAACTAGCTACAGAAGCTAAAAATTGGAGAATAACTCAAGAAGGGAATAAGGTTTCATTCACTGACATAGTCAAACAGCAATTGAAAGAACATAATGAAGACTCAGTTATTAAAGTGATGAGACAGAAGGAGAATATAGTAAGAGAATTAGCTGACAAAAAGAAATGTATAATTATATTAGGAATGGAAGAGAAACATAACCCAGATAGAACTGCAAGAATCAAGGAGGAAAATGAAAGAGTAAGCAGTTTATTAAAATTAGTCCAGGAAGATGAACCAGAAATTATAAAGGAAATTGAGGAAAAATTCAGACTCGGAAAATATAGTACAGATAAGACCAGACCAATTAAGATTAAATTCAGGTCACAAACAACAGCAGAGAAAATTCTATCCAAGACAGGGAAACTAGCAACAAATGATCAATATAAAAAGGTATGGATAAAAAGAGAAATGAATAAGGAGGAAAGAGAGGCAGAAAAGCAGAAAAGAATTGAAGCTAAGGCAAAAAACGAGGAAAGAACGGAGTCAGAGAAAGAGAGATTCTATTGGAGAGTAGTGAACATGAAAATAAAGCAGTTCGACATACTAAAGAAAAACATAAGGGAAACAGAGAATACAATGGAAGTGGCAGAAAACTAAGAGTGTCTTACACAAATATAGATGGATTGATAACAGGATTGAATGAACTGAATGATTATTTGAAAGAAAAAGAACCGGACATAATGGGAATTGTAGAAACAAAATTAAAAGGCCCACTACCACCCAACAGTGTAGGACATGATACATACAATTATTGGATTAGAAACAGAGAGAAAAAACAAGGGGGTGGAGTTATGTTCCTGACTAAGAAGGATATAAACGTGAAAGGTGTCATATATGGAAAGAATACAGTAGAGATGATTATGATAGAAGTGGAAGACCGAGATAAGAAGAGCAGAAAATTTGTGATCAATTATGTGCCTCCGAAAACAGCCTCATGGGAGGAGAGTGAACATAAAAGTATGTTAGAGGACACAAAGATAGCATTAACTAAAATAATGGAAGACGGAGGAAGAATAGTTATGATGGGCGACTTTAATTGCAAAGAAATCTGCTGGGAAGAAATGACAGTAAAGAGTGGTGATGACTCATGGGGAAATGCTCTACTTGAGATGATTACTGACCATTCAATGACACAATGGATACAAGAGAACACTAGGTATAGAAATGAAGAAGAACCATCGAGGCTAGACTTAATAATTACATCTGAACCTAGAATAGTGGACAAGATTGAATATAAAACACCAATAGGTAAAAGTGACCACATATTGATTGAACTGGAACTTAATGAAGAAAAATATATGAAAAGAAATGAACAATATAGAAAAGGAAGAATGATGTATGAAAAAACAAACTTTGATAAAATAAGAGAATTCTTCCAACAAGAAAACTGGGAAGAAATATACAAAGAAGAAACAACAGTGGAAGAGAAATGGAATATTTTGACAAAAATTTACAAAAAAGGAGTGGAAAAGTATGTCCCAAGACAAAAACAAGAAAAAGAATATGTAAAATGCTGGTACAACAAAAGTTGTAGGGAGTTAAAGGACAAAAGAGACAAAGCCTGGAACAGATGGAAAAAAGACAGAAGACCTGAAAAATGGAAAATATATACTGGTTATAGAAATGAATATGTACAAAAGTGCAGAGAGGAAAAAAGAAAATATGAAAAAGATGTTATAGAAAAGTGTAAAGATCAACCAAAACTATTCTACAGATTTGTAAACAATAAACTGAAAAACAAACAAGACTTAGAGAAATTAAGACAAGGAGGAGTTGAATACACTGAGGAAATGGAAATGGCAGAAATTATGAACAAACATTTTAAATCAGTGTTTACAAGGGAAAATATACAACCTGAAGAGATTGAGTGGAAGGAAAAAGTCCCCCCTATGGAAGAAATAGAAGTAACAAAGAATGAAATATTGACACACTTGGGTAATTTTGATGTCAGAAAATCGCATGGGCCAGATGAAATAGCAAACTGGATTCTGAAAGAATGCAGGAATGAACTGGCAGACAAAATACATAGCATAATAAGCAGTTCCTTAAAAGAAGGAAAAGTTCCAGAAGATTGGAAAAAAGCAAATATAGTACCTATATATAAAGGAGGAAATAAAGAAGAACCTACCAACTATAGACCAGTCTCTCTAACAAGTACAATAGCAAAAATATGTGAAAGAATTATCAAAAGTAGATGGGTAAAATACTTGGAAAAAAACAACGTACTAAATCCAAGGCAATTTGGATTCAGACAAGGACGATCATGCGTCACCAATTTAATATGTTTCTATTCAAGGCTAATAGATATAATACAAGAAAGAGATGGATGGGCTGATTGTGCATTTCTAGACCTAAAAAAAGCTTTTGACAAAGTACCACATAAGAAGTTGCTTAAGAAATTAGAATATGAAGGAGGAATACAAGGTAAATTGCTAAATTGGATGGAAGACTTTTTGCAAGAAAGAAAAATGAGAGTAGTGATAAGAGATCAGCACTCAAAATGGAATGAAGTAATAAGCGGTGTCCCGCAGGGAACAGTTCTGGCCCCAATAATGTTTGCTATATATATTAATGATATGGATGAAGGAATTGAAAGCTATATGAGCTTCTTTGCAGATGATGCAAAATTACTGAAAAGAGTGAAAAATGAAGAAGATTGTGAATCACTACAGAGAGATCTAAATAAAGTACAAGAATGGAGTAGGAAGTGGGAGATGGAGTTCAATACAAAAAAGTGTAGTATAATGGAATTTGGAAAAAGCAAAAACAGAATAACAGGATCATACAATTTGGGAAAAGAAGGAATAAAAAAAGTAGAAAATGAGAAGGACCTGGGAGTCATTGTTATGAATAATATGTCACCTGAGAAACATATAAATAAGATTTTTGGAGAAACTTATAATTTAATAAGAACAATCAAAGTGGCATTTACATACCTGGATGAAGAAATGGTGAGGAAAATCCTAATCACCCTGATAAGACCAAGATTGGAATATGCAGCAACGATATGGTCACCAAGTACAAAAAAATGTATAAAAAAACTTGAAAGAATACAAAGAGCAATTACAAAACTGGCACCAACACTCTCAAAACTATCATATGAAGAGAGACTACAAAAACTTAAACTACAGACACTAGAGCAAAGAAGAGAGAGAGGAGATTTGATAGCTATTTACAGAATCATGAAAGGCATAGAAATTACTGATAGAGAGAATCTGATAAAATGGGATGACAGAAATACAAGAGGACACGGAAAGAAAATAAAAAAAGACAGCTATAGAAGAGATTTTAAAAAGAACAGCTTTCCTCACAGAGCAATAGACAGTTGGAACAAGTTAGATGAGAAAGTGGTGTGTGCAAAAACAATACATGAATTTAAAAATAGTTTAGATAAAATGAGATATGAAGACGGGACCCCACGAGCATAGCTCCCCTTCCCGTAAAATACAACTAGGTAAATACAACTAGGTAAATACATACACACATAAATATGCAAACTGCCCGTCATTTGTGTAATGAACACCAAACATCTGTTAAATTATGTACAGTAGGTACGAATGTAAAGAAGTTTAGCAAAACCACGTAGGAAGAAAGAACCATCAACGTGACAGAGAGGTTACAGAGCCGAAACTCCTAGCTTCTTCTTGAATGCCACTTAAATATATATGTATGTATGTGTATGTATATATATATATATATATAATATATATATATATATATATATATATATATATATATATATATATATATATACAGATCTTTGTCAGTTTGAGAGGCTTAATTACGAAGGTCAAAGAATTTGATCCCTGCATTTGTAGTTGATCTTTGGATACATGGTTGGGCTACTCTTAGTGGCCGGTGGTATATTTTATTAATATTCTCTTTTTTAATTTATTTCTACGGTCTCATTATCTCTGAAGAAACCAAGGACAATAAAATCCGTACAAATGACTTTATAATGATTCAGTCGATTGGGGCAGGTTACTTTCACTCTCGTTTGACTGAGGCAACTTATTAAATCCGAAGGTCAGAGAATTAAATTACTTGATCCATGCATTCCAAGGTGATCCTTTGATATTTGGTTGGGCTAGTTGACCCATCTTTATCCTGTTAATCTTTTTTTTTTTTCTCTCTTTTTTTTCAGCAACCACATGGCCTTCTACATTGGTATATAGTAATCTACCCTAATTAAAATTTAATCTCGTCCTGATATTTGCCCTCGGGTGCTAACGAACGAAGGGTAGGTCGATCCTTCCCAAGTGATTGAACTGGGCACAATTGTAAAAGGTATTTAATCCCAAGGAGGTTTATTAATCCTTACTCCCTAAAGCAAATCCCAAGTATTGTAATTCATGGTCTGGCTTTGCCTTAAAAGGGACGAGACCAATGTTCTTTGTAGGCATTTTAAAAGTGAACCATTTGGCTGTATCATCTACGTCTCCTTGCTCCTTCAATCCTTTGACAACAAACCCGTTCGGCGGGCCGTTCCCGCTACAGCCTATACAAACAATATTTCATTTTTACAAATTGTAATTTCTTGATGAATACGTCTTTGTAAAATCTCAGAAGGATAAGGAGAAGCTTACTTTCAATGGATATATATACCGACATCAGCGATCGAGAAACCATAATCATTATTTCCGCTGTGAAGATAAAAGCTGTAATGGTTCTGCTACTCTTCGAGGTGTTTCTTTTTTCAATCTCAGTGGTGGCTCAGTATCAGAAGGAAAAGAACATAATCATCCGCCGATAGATGGAAGAAAGGAAGTCATAGATTCATAGAAGCATTATCAGATTTGAAATCACGATCTACATTGTCAAATGCATTACCTGCCGCAATTGTCCAAGATGTCAGACACACAGTAAACATTAGTGACTCAATAGAAATGCCTTCAGCAAGTGCCATGAAACAAATTGTTCGTCGTACTGGCAACTCAAACTACATGTCAGCAAGAAGAAATATCAAGTTCATAGCCATACAAATCATCTAAAAACTAATTCCTTTCACTTTAAGTTCAACAGAATGAAGAGGAAGATTGTAGCTAACTCAGCTTTCCTTTCTATTGTTATTACATTGTTGTAATACTCCTAGCTTCTAATCTAACTTGTTTGACGACTCATTCTGAACTTGGGAAGAAAATGACTTGAAAACTGAAAAACTATTTAATAAAACACGGTGTCGATTGACCCTCAAAATTACATCATCTAATGAACAAAGAAAATGGAATCTACTATGGTAATGTATATTTCAATCAATGAACTATATTTGTTGTATTATATTACTAATAGTCATATATATTAATTGTAATCATATATTTTTGTCACATGCTCGACCATGCTGATGCCAGTAGTTTTTCCACCGCACTTCTGGACTACAACATCCAAGTAACAGGTAGGAGACCTGACATATTCAAACGACAAAACCTTTACCTCTGCTAGCAAACGATGCTGAGATATATACACAACGTAATGACTCATCCTTTTCATTCACTCTGAGGAACAACAACTTATGTTTGAATAGTTACTCATTCCCCCAAGATATATCAATGGCCAGAAAACCATTCAGTAGCCTGACAGACCAATGTATTGATATATCTTGCGTTTCATTCACGTCACCAGACTCGTGATGGTCCTTTGACACTCAGACAAGATATTGCGATGTGGAATGAGGCCAGTAGAGTTGGACGTTGCTACCCATAGAAGGAACCATCGAAACACCTCTATGGGATTCAAGCGTATGTGCCCGCCACACGTCACTTGACCACACGCATAATAGAGAGGGACGACACGTCGCGTCGGGCTTTGACTAAGCCCCACTAACCCTCCTAGATTGTAGTCTTCCACAGATCGATAGAGAGAGAGAGAGAGAGAGAGAGAGAGAGAGAGAGAGAGAGAGAGAGAGAGAGAGAGAGAGAGAGAGAGAGAGAGAGAGAGAGAGAGAGAGAGAGAGAGAGAGAGAGAGAGAGAGAGAGAGAGAGAGAGAGAGAGAGAGAGAGAGAGAGAGAGAGAGAGAGAGAGAGAGAGAGAGAGAGAGAGAGAGAGAGAGAGAGAGAGAGAGAGAGAGAGAGAGGGAGGAGGCGGAGAATGACGGAGATATATGGCATGGGTAGCTTAAATCATGCAAGGCCAACACGAGATTCAGTCATTGAAATATTGGTGGAGTACATACACATGTAATTTCGTGTAATTAATCACAGAGAAGCACCTGCGATCTACACATGATTTTGGTTTAGTTTTGCTCTTGGCATCATTTAAAAGGAGGGTTGTATTGCAGGGAAGGCACTCGTAAGACTAGAGACTCCAAGTCCTTTCAGGTGAGGTCGTTAGCTCTGGGTGATAACTGAATGGGGCATTGCAATTTGGTGTCTTTCCAGCTATGGGTCACGATCAGTCATTGGAAACCACAAATGCATTTGTACATTTAGATCTGTTTTCCATGATGACCGGATTATGAAGTACCTTCAGTCTTAGTCTCATTACCTTGTAAATCACAATGAGGCATGTGTGCCCACAATAGTCTATATAGCATACTTTTAAAAACCAAAATAGTTATCTTCATGCAATTTCGGTAGCATCACTAAAAACCCACTTTTTGATTATTGTGTGTAAGAATGTTATTAAACACGGGTAGTTTTCAACCAACTTAAAATTGCACATGTACACATATACACCTTTTACTTAACGCAAACATTCACTTAATATGGATGCACAAACATAGCCAAGTCTCTCCCCGCTTCTCCACCACCTACACCACCAAAAAAAAAAAAAAAAAAGGTCATTGATTGTTATGTAGGACTTCCTTTTTCAGCGTCGCTACGAATTTGTGCGGAAAAGATTTGCTGAAGAAATCTGTACAAGATGGGATCATCAAGAACATGGATACTTTTGGCCTTTTCGGTGAGTGTTTGCTTGCATTTTCGTGTTGTCTTGAAATCACGAGCTCATTTTCTTGACTACTTATTCCTAAAACATGTATTGCCTTAAACCAGTGTTCATTTTCAAAAAGTTGCAAACTGCAATGGCATGACTATTGTAAGGCTCTTTGGATGATTCAGACAAATGATTTGGTTGCGTCTTGTGTGCATATGTAATCGAGCTCCTACTAGAAATGCAGCGAGGCAAAATTTCAGTCGCTTAGCAGTAAACACTGTGTCTGTCAGGCGTGAGTGCTTTTGAGCAACTATTCAACTTTACACGTAGTTAGTCAACGCAATCACTTCGAATAACGAGAGAAGACAATAAGTCTTTACCATCAGTGGCCCATCAATAGATTGCATGTAATTAGTTACGGGGGGGCTGCTTCCTTGTAAGTACTGTATACTATTATATCATGCTGATACGCCTGTACCTCCGCAGATGTGTGTTGCAGTGGGACTCGCCCAGCCTTTCCTGGAAGACGATTGGCGACAGAACGAAGAACCATTTGCCGAAGAAACAGAAGACGACGACCCATCCTCATCAATTTCATTAGATGACGCTGAAGACGATGTCGAGAGAAACTCCACCCAGTTTTCGCTTTCGTTTGGGTTTGGCATGAGTATTTGTGGACCCTCTGACATGTTTGGAGGTAACAAGAACAATACTGGCTCTGGACCCGGCTGCGGATGTGGTTGTAACCATGGCGATGATGAGAGCGACAGCGACAGCAGTGGCACCAGCGAAAAGAGCAGTAGCAGTAGCAGCAGCAGCAGCAGCAGCAGCAGCAGCAGCAGCAGCGAAAGCAACAATGAGGAGGAAGTCCAGGAGCCACAAGTGCAGTAGCACCAGCAGCCAAGAGTAAGACAACGACGATCGTAACGACGAAGATGTCCAAAACGCCAACGTCCTTGACCACTAAAGCAACGCAATGATAATAACGTCTTCTACCGAGTACTTCCTATCTACAATTCGGATCAATGCATTGTAATATTTACATGTCACTCTTAAAGTAGACTCAATACAATTTCAAGGCATGCTTATTCATATGATTGTCCTATTAGTGGTAATGTCCATGTTAGAAAAAGAGAGAACATTATTTGATCATTTGAAAAATAGGCTTGGCGTCTTCATGATGATGATGATGATGATGATGATGATGATGATGATGATGATGATGATGATGATGATGATGATGATGATGATGATGATGATGATGATGATGATGATGATAATGATGATGATCTTATCTGACTGAAAAGGGGTCTGCTTGTCTCTATATTGTAGCACAAAGGGAACTGGTAGGACTAGAACAACTCCTGTTGTATTGAATTGTTCCATGCTAAAGTTTCACAGTCCTGAGCAGTCTGGGTCTACAGCCGCTAAGTCAATAATTGATCGGGTCGTAGCGCTTCGTCTTATTGTTCATTGTTGTCGTGTGTTTCAACATGCATTGTTGTAGTCTATGCTGATTCCCTGTGATAGAGGAAAGAAAAATTTCAAAGTGGGACGAATCGATGAAACTAGGGATTGTACTCTTTGTATATAAAGTGAAACCAAGTTGAAAGAGATAGAAGAGTTTGAATTTGGGTGTGTGGTGGGGAAAAAGTCGGGAATAATAACGGGTTGAGGAAAACAAGGAGTGGCTCTGCTGCTGCTAAGTGCTGATATAGTAAAATGCGCAATACAGTGAAGAAAGTGTCTTCAAGGTTATCGTGGGTGAAGTAGTCCGGCAGATATGTGAAAAAAATGTGCGTTTAGTGATACAAGCATGAAATTTGGCACACTGCTAGGGCAGTATCTTTCAAGGATTTTTGGATATAGGGACATTCCAGATTCTTCCCAAAGCCAAAATGGCGGCCATTTTACAAAATAGCCGATTTTGTGCTGTACGCGACATAGGATACATGTGGATACAGCTATATTTACTTATTGAAGCATACCAGTGGTTTTATTCAACTAAATATAGATTCTAACAAATATGAGATAGCAAATAAAGGTGACAAAGCGTAAATAAACTATTTATTTGGTAATTTTGTGGTGCATTTTTGTACTTTTGGATGGTTTTCTTCAACAAACTCTTCAAAAATACTGTTACCAAGCACCATGGAATGACTGCTGACCATTTAATACTTTTGAACTCAGAGGAAGTGCTTCTGCTTGAACCTAACATCAACTTACATAGTCAAAATTATATAGTGGAAACTCTACATCCAGGTAACAGAGTCTAATATGATGCATGGATATATGTGTACATGTTAACATAATTATCATCTGGGATCTCTCTTGTCCCAGTTCTACTCTCTCGTACACTCCCCGCCACAGCAACATAGAGGCACTGGAGTACAGCCTTCCTACACTTGCACTGTCCTCTGCATCCCTTCTTGCAGTTACATCTGAGAAGTTGCCGGCATGCTTGTGTTGCCTCTGGGAACAGGGTTGTCCAGTATATGCCCCAGCCACTGTCGGTGTGAACCCACCCCCAGTCACTGGGCGATGGTAGCTCTGGTGTGGACACCATCATCTGGCCCCAACAGTAGCCGGCTTGGTAGGCAGCTCTCTTGATGTGCTGTTTCAGGGCTTCTTGAGTTGGTGGGAGAGCATCTATTGATCTGCCAGTCTGGGTGAACAGATGCTTGCGACACTCATTGACATGTTCCTGGCTACTGGTGCGATCATACGGCAAAACAACAAAACGCTCCAGTGCATCCATGTGGTCATCTACGGCTGAAGGAGTTGGCGTGGCAGTCAAGGCACAGAATCCTGCAGTGACATCAATGACCTCATCACAGGCTTTCCAGGTTTCCCGTGCTTTTTTCTTCCCCCTGCCTCCGAAGCTTGAAACGGTGTCACATCCAGTGAGGGCATGGAAGAATGGCAACCCTCGACACTTGTTCCCCAAGTCCGTGGAGATACTCAGCACCCTATCACAGGAGACGGAAAGATCCAAGTGGAACAGAGTGTCAATCAGGTCTTGTTTGCGAGTCTTTGTGTGCATCAGCATTCCCAGGTACACAGGCAAGGGGGTCTCCCGATTGTGGCAGTGCTTGGTAGACTCAATACTCGTACTCTGTCAGCGGCGTGCATAGCTGTTGAACATGAGGAGCTGTGAGATTGTAAGAGTAGGTGTTGATACAGATGAATGGCTTGACTGCTCTTGGATCGTGGGACCATTCAGGATCATAGCAATTAGTGCCAGGAGAGAATTTGGCATGGATTGTTCTTGGCAGAGGGCGTCAAATGAACCACTAAAGGCTGTCTTCATCTTCAACATGTCTCTTCGGACTATGTTCGCAGCTCTTGCAAGATGAACACCATGACTATCAGCATCGTGTTCACAGGACTTGTGAAGGGCTGATCCGATGTCCTTGTTGAGAGCAAGCAGAACATCTCGGCCAGGCTTGTGCTCCTCCATGTCCAGAAAATATGCCATGATCTGGTACTTGAGGTTGGTCGAGTCAACACATCCAGGCAAGACTGTTCCAAGCTGTTTCAGCCGGTTGCTGTACATACTTATTAGGTCTGCCAGCTTGAACACTGGTGCCACAAGAGCGTCAATACGGGCATCATTGATGTAGGACACCAGTTCTCTGAGAGCTATGCCATGATTGATATCCTGGTCATCCAAAGTTCTCTTTGTGTCCCTTGCTTTGTTATAGAGGGAAACCAGACACTTCACATGTTACAGGGCATCTTGCGCCATCATATCTCCAGCACTCAGTTTAGCAATAAGTGACTTGTCTTCTAGTTTCAGAGCACAGTTCCTGACTCGTCTGTCCAGGTCGAAGGTAGAAGCTTTACGCAGAGACTCGTTACCTGCTGGCTTGTCACAAAAGAAACACGTTTCGAGCAGTGTCTCTGTGCGGTCCACACTCTGACGGGTATACTTTCGTGCCACGCCTTCGGTATCCCCACTGGTTCTTTTCCTCTTTTCTGCCCGAGTCAATTGAGTTTTGTTGTATTGTAGTCTGCACGAATCATGCCACTTAGCCCTGTGGTGCTGGAAGGTGGACTCAATACCCTCACCATCGTCCAAGCGGGACATGTCGAGAGATTTTGGCAGGCTGTCGATCTCACTGAACCTGAGGAGGTTGTCTGCAAGAGTCTGGTACCCAGACCCTCCTGTGCATACTAGTTGATGATAATCATATTATACACATACATTGCGTTTTGCACCAAGCATATATGACTTTGCTGACCTTGTAGGCACAGTCTAGTTATTCGTGGCAGCCATTTTGTAAAATGGCCACCATTTTGACTATAGGGGTGATCTGGAATGTCCCTATATCCAAAATATTTCCTAAGGGTATGCTATAACTGTGTACCAAATTTCATGCTTGTATCATCAAAGGCACAAAACTACAAGAATATTTCACATATCTGCTGGGCTAAAGGTAAAAGAACATTTTTCTCCTCCTCTGAAAAATCCTGAGAAGTCTCTCCAAATCTTAGGAAAACTTTCACTTTCTTAAACGCCTCACGTCTCTTCCTTTTTTCGGCCCGCAATTCTCGCGCTTCTTGTATCTTTTGGGCCTTTTCTTCTCTTTTGAACTCCCGCAGTTCTCGTGCTTCTCGTATCTTTTGGGCCTTCTCCTCTCTCTTTAACACCCGCAATTCTCGTGCTTCTCGTATCTTTTTGGCCTTTTCTTCCTTCAATTTTGCGCGCATTTCTCTTTTTGAGACCCTCTCTTCCGTCTTTTGAAGAATTTCTCGTGCTCGGTCCTCATTTAACTTCTCTGCCTCAAATTTACTCGAAAACTGCTGACTATCATTCCCTGGCGCACCAGAAAGGTTTTCGGGCGTTTCCTCTTTCACGGGACGCCGGTCTTTCTTTTTCTTCACCTTCTTGACCGCATATTTGTTGTAACGTTTAGCCCTCTGGTATGCCTTATAAGATAAATCAAGATAATGCATCTGGTAGATTCTATGGTCGCTTCGTCCACCATGCTTCGTGAAACTTTTGTACCCCACAAAGTAATGCTTCGAAAAACCATTTGACTGTTCTTCTGTTATTTCTCCATCAAACAATTCCAGAGTATCAAACTTTTCGTCGCTGTACTCAAAATCTTTGCACTCCCTTAGAGAAGCGTTGAACCGAATGACTTTCCTTTGTTTTGTTGACCGAAAAAGTCTTCGTGTTGTTGTAAAGTTCAGAAAATGCTTTAGTGTGTTCAGCCCGTAAAGTATTCTGCAACCCCCGGTTATTCTCAAGACTTCCTTTTGAGACCTTCTTGCAATCAGCCACCCACTTCCAGAAATGGCGTTGCCGCCTTCTCTTGATTGCCGCGTTTTCGGGCATCGTGCACGTCTCCGGGGTGACGTTCCCCGTCAAAGTTAATCGCCAATCTTTGCTTACCCCCACCGCTCTCGGTGTCCCTGTTTGCCACGGATAGGCCGGAAGGACGAAAGAAACACATGCCTTATCTCAGTGGACTTTTTTATTTTTATTTATTCATTGATATACGTATGTATACACCACATTAACCACATCACCACATTCCCATACACCACGCGGGCAATGTCACAATCAAACCCAGACATCGTGGCACCAGACATCCGCTCCGATCGACAGAGCGGCGACAGCCGAATCAGCAATTTAGCCAAGCGCACGGAAGCGGACTCACACACAGACACACGAACGCACACAATAAATGCAGTCAATCGCCAATTCGGAATAACACACGGCAACACAATAGTAATCAACCCTTCCCCCCTGGATATATTATGTATTGTAGAATGGGATATAGGTAGTAATTATGAACCAAGAACAAACTTGTAAAGGGCCAAACAGTCCTACTAAAAATCTTGACAAGGTGACTGAGAGCAGACTCAGCATTTCCGGAGGACAAAACCGCAGTGCACGGGTCCAGCAGTCGTCGGTGTGTGACGTGCCCTAGTGACCAATTGTGTATAGAACTGTGTTATAATTATGTGTTGAACTTTATTAATAAACCAGAAAAGTTTGAAAAGAGTGAATTCTTGATGTAATCCCCATCGCTGACAGGATTGCATCTACTTCGCTACATTGGTGGCAGCGACACCGCAACCCATCTCCTCCGAAGAGACTAGTGTCAACTATAGAAGAGACCAGTACCTTGAAACCTGTCCATTCTATTCAGCTACAATCAACTTACAAACAACCACTCCTACCATTCGGACGGAACAAACCGCAGTCTACGAACAAGAGATTCTATCACCATTCAAGCTCCGTGATTCTATCACCATTTAAGCTCCGTGATTCTATCACCATTCAAGCACCATAACACACAGTACACAATTCCGGGCAATCGTCGCAACCGACTCCAACCTACCTAAAACCTTATCAAGGTAAATATTGTAATTCCTATCCACCCTTCATACCATTTTATTATATTAATAATTCTCGTCTACCCCTGAAATCCCCCTGATACTCGCTTTTCTCTCCCATTCCATGTGAGCACCATACACCTAGACTTCATACGTCTAGATGTACCCAACCACAAGCAGCCTCACCTGGAGGTAATTGCCCACCAATCAACACACATATCATCAAAATAACCTACCAACAAAGTGAAATCTTCCAAATCATCGTACGTCAAGACAAACCGATCTACAGACAGCGACAGCCCCACCTAACGGTAACTACACAGCTGTCTACACTTACAATTTTCGAGTGTCCTACCAACGAACTGAAATCTTCCAAGAAAGATTACAACAAATAATGTTAATTCTTTTTACCAATAACATAACTCGTAATGCGTGACTGCATATCCGAACCAAAATAATTAACATTTTTACGTCACTAAGGTAACAGTGCTATATAATATAAACTATATGAAATTACTCACAACATAAACAGTGCCTTATATATATATTGTTCATACGTTAAGTACTTGCAGCAATTGCTATAAATTAATATAAAACTTACGTAACTGTATTCAACATTACCATATTTTACAAATGCAAATTATAATTACCCCCTATATGTATTTTGCCAACTTATAACTTAACATATATTTGTGCATGCAATAATTTTTTTAGATTTCACTATTACCTTGTTATATATATTGTACCTGCAAGAACTCTCATATTACCCTTTTATGCATATTTACAATTTTATGACATTATTATTACCCTGTTTTACATACATTGTATCATTTTGATATGCATTTTATCAGTTAAGTGATTCTTGTTTGCATTATACACATTTTTATTATAATATTCTAAATATTACCCATTGATGACTTATATCTCTCCTCTTATCTAACTATAACACACTATCTCTTAGGTAATGCATGCATCCCTAGTTAGACACTAACATGGCTTCAGGAACGAGATCCAAGGTCAAGAATTTAATTGAAACATTCCTTTCTCCCTCGAAAGAAAAGAAACCCCCCAGTGACACCGATTATTCCACACCTAAAGTAGATTCTACAATTATTCCCGAGAATAACGTTGACAACCCACACTTAGAATATGACCCATCCCACGAAGAACTGCTTGACACAAACCAACCACTCTTACCCCTCAACCCCCTCCCCCACACCTCACCACAACTCCAAGTTGCCCCTCATGTAGACCCCCAACAACAACCCCCAAACCCCACAACCCATGCATACGAGAAATTAGCCTGCCCTTCTCCAAACCAAACGTCAAGTCAAACATCCTTCACCTCAGACCCCTACCCAACACCAAACCCCGCCCCAAATCCATCGCAACATCCTCACCCACAACTCCCATCACAACATCCCCACCCAACCCAACTGCCAACCAACCCACATACATCCCAACACCAACCTACAATAGTCAATAACTACCAAACTATCTCCCCTCTAACCGAAATCCCCACCTTCTCTCAAACTAGCAGACTCTCCATCACTGACTTCCTAATGGCATGTGACCTTTTTTTCTCTAAAAATCCTAACTACTCTAACTTAGAAAAGATAAATCTATGCCGCCAGAATATACAAGCCTCAGATGAGCATAGATCCACGGCTCGAATGCTTGATAACCTTATTGCTGGTGGAATCACATACAATGAATACAAATCCCATCTGTTTAATGTCTTTCAGAACAAACAAACAAACAACATTAACTTTCTCCTCACATTTCTAAACAACACTAGAACTCAAAAACAGACTAACATCAAAGACAATGTTGCCAATGCAATAAAAGAAATTAGGGAAAATCTAGAAAACCAAAGCCCTTGGACCTTCACAAACATCTCAGGAAAAAAAGCAATGACATTAGAAAACCTATACACATTACTAGAGATAGGCCTTTATCTTTCCCAACTCCCACCAAAGTGTCAAAAAGAAGCAGCTAGAAGGGATTTAAACACCAGAAACCCATTAGCTTATAATTATATCTTAGATATCACCAACGCTTGCAACATTTCCCTCTCCGACCAGCACCATTATGCTAGACTAAATAGCCTTCAGTCACACCAGGCCCCTAGCTCCAATACAGCACAACCATCAACCTGGTGTTCCTACCATCTTTCAACAACTCACAACACCAGAGACTGCATACAAAAACAACAAATACAAGCACAAAACCGCACTACCCCTTGCTCAGTTCATGGAACAACGACACACACAGATGCCCAATGTAGAGCACAGCAATACCAACAACCACAGACACAACACCGCACTACCCCTTGCTCAGTTCATGGAACTACCTCCCACACAGATTCCCAATGTAGAGCCCAACAACAAAATCAATCACCCACGCACCCCCCACACCACTCAACATATCAAGACCAACACGGCCAGGTAAATACTGCAACCTACACAAAAACACAACTCACTCCAACGAGGAATGCTCTCAACAAAGATCACAACCACATCCTCATCAGAGAACAAACAGACCAGTTACGGCATCACAACAAACACCGTACTCCCACAGAACGTCAAACTCAACACACACAACCCAACACCGATTGGGGGAACGTGTACCAGCCTCACGCACCAGACCACCATAGGAACGTCCGACCCACCCCACAACTATATCACTCTAAAGGTAACACTAGATCAAATCAGTGTTGACATGATGGTTGATACAGGCACAAACCTGAACCTCATCCCCAGAGCTCTCTACGAATCACTTAATGACCCACCCCAAATCCAGTACTCCAACACAGAAGGCCTACTGATAGAAGGAAGTACCATATCACTTCATGATATGATAGACTTAGATATAGAAATTAACAAATCCCAGGTAGGCCTCACATCCTTCCACTTAGCAGATGAATGGAGTCTCGACCACCAAGGAATAATAGGTTTAAAGTCCCTACGAGACTGGAAGTCCATCATCAACTTAGATACCAACAAAATCTCCTTCCGAGATGAAAATGACAACTCCAAAATTCCTGAAACACCCGATCCAGACACACAACCTCTTTCATGTCTATCTGGCTTAAATAACCCCACTCCAACTAAGAGCTACTCATTCCGTCCACCACCTTATGTCACCTCAAAGGCATTGATGTCTAACACAGTCATCATACCCCCTAGACATTCAATAACAGTCCCACTATATATACCCGGAGCAATCGAACATCAGGATGTCATAATTGACCCAGACACGTCAAGAGTTAACAACATATCCCTCGAACCTTCATGGGATTTAGTGTCAGAAAATAAACACACCCTAGCTATGTTAACAAATCTCTCCGACCAACACCGCAAAATCAGAAAGAACACAAACATTTGTTCAGTCCACCTCCATAATTCCCCAATCCAAGAACCACTCCCACAACACATCAACACTGTAGGACAAACACAAAACCTCACCCCTATCCACCCCAACCAAATAACAACATCAGCCAACGAAGAGATACGTAACAAGCTACTAAACCTCCTCCAAAGGAATAGATCGGCTATCGCCTTAGAAGGCGAACCTCTAGGCAAATGTGATATAACTAAACACCACATCCAAATCCCCCCCCAACACCACCCCCTCATACACCCCCGCTTACCGCATACCCCACAGTAGGAAAACACAAGTAAACAACAGTGTGCATGATATGTTACACCAAGGTGTAATTTCTCACTCAGATTCCCCTTGGAACAGTCCCCTCTTCCTAGTCCCTAAGAAAGACGGAACTCTACGCCCTGTTGTAGATTTTAGGAAAATCAATCACCTAACTCAATCTGACCCACACCCACTACCTGCCATGCAAGATGTCTTGCAATCTATAGGAAACGGGAATTCTGTATTTTCCACAATTGACCTTAAGTCAGCCTTCTGGCAAGTGGAACTGACAAATGAATCAAAACCCGTAACTGCATTCTCCACAGATAAGGGACATTTCCACTTCGAGCGCATGCCCTTTGGCCTTAAGAATGCCCCCTCAACCCAACAGAGATTAATGAATCGCATTTTCAGCGATATAATAGGAATCTCATTATTCGTCCACTTAGACGACCTCATCATCTATAGCCCCACACAAACTGACCACCTCCATATACTAGAGATTATCCTAAAAAGACTAAAAAGCACGGGATTGAAAATCCAACTAGGAAAGTGCAAATTCCTACAGACGGAACTCACCTTCCTAGGCCATAAGGTAGACGCCCAAGGCATCCATACCACCACAGACAAAATAAATGCCATTGCAAATTTCCCAACCCCCAGAAACGCAGATGAAACAAGAAGTTTCGTAGGACTAGCCTCATACTATAGACACTTCATACAAAATTTTGCACACATAGCATCCCCTCTCACCAAATTCACAAGAAAAGGCGAGACATTCAAATGGTCTGAAGCGGAACAGACAAGCTTCGACACCCTTAAACATGCTCTTACCACAGCTCCTGTCCTAGCCTTTCCTGACATGAAGAAAGAATTCCTTCTTTACACCGACGCCTCCTCTAAAGGAATAGGCGCAGTTCTACAACAAAAGGATGAAAACGGGAAAGAGCACCCCATTGCATACACAAGTAGAGTACTAAATAAGCCTGAAAGTAATTATTCAACAACCCACAAAGAAGGACTTGCATTGATATGGGGTTTAAAACATTTCAAATACCTCATACTAGGATACAAGATAAATATCTTTACAGACCACCAACCCCTAGTCTACCTTTTTAACTCTAAAGACCTACATGGCAGAATTGCTAGGTGAAAAACCACCTTACTTGACTTTGACCCTAAAATCACATACTTAGCTGGAAAAGATAACGTAGTAGCAGACTCACTAAGCAGACAAATTCACATATCAACCTTAACAAAAACAACCTGTGTTCCTATGCAAGACCTTAGAGAAGAAACAGACAAAGACCCGACATGGTCTAAAGTAAAACAACATCTACTTTCAAGAACACCCTTACAGTCCCGACCACCTGTCCCTATAGAGGAACTCAAACTGGTCGACACGACAGCGCAATGGGAGGCCACTCAGGCAGGGATAAGACACTGAATACTGCTAGGCATTCATATTTTTGGACACATGAAAAAAGACATAACCACACATATAGACTCATGTGTCACTTGCGACCAATTCAGAGGACCTGACCCCAAACAACTCAATATCAAAGACATCTCACTCCCTGCTGAACCATGGGAAACACTTGGCATTGACCTACTTAAAATGCCAACGAGCCATCAAGGTTCCAATTATGTACTCACGGCAGTCGACTATCTGTCAAAATACACAATCCTAGTTCCACTACAAGACAAAACAGCAGAGACTGTGGCCAAAGCATTGGTTAACAACATATTCTGCAGGTATAATATACCAAGACAAATGCTGTCTGATAACGGTTCTGAATTCAAGAACGAAGTAATGCGCGAAATAGCACATTTATACAACATAAATCAAACCTTCGCCACTGCCTACCATCCACAAGGGAATGGACTAGTAGAACGCACTAACAGAAAAGTGCTTGAAATCCTCAGACCTTTGGCCAACGATCTATCGGATAGTTGGGAAGATTGGCAACCCAAGGTACAAGCCAGTATCAACAGCACAGTCAACTCCGCAACAAAGATGTCCCCCCATGAGATCATATTTGGCCAAAGAATGCGGCTACCCTACCAAATCTTTAACCAACCCCCACCCCCTTATACAACCTAGAAAACCTTACACAATGCCTAAAAAGAGGCATGCAAAGTATATACAAACAGGTCAGAGAAAACCTCAAAGCAGCCCAAGAAAAAACCAAAACCAAACAACACAAGCGATCATCTCCACTCAACATAACACTTGGAGACACAGTCATGGTCAGAGACTCTAATAGAACTAACAAACTCAAACCCAAGTTCCTAGGCCCCTTCACAGTCACAACCTCACTCCCCAACAATGTTTTCCTATTAACGGACCCTTCCGATCACACAACCGTAACCATACACGGAGAGAAATTAAGAAAAGTCAAACTTAACCTAAACGCAACCCCACCTCCCAACCAGAACCCACCCACCAGACTAACAAATAACCCAACCAAGCGCAATTCCCATCACATGACACTACGTCGACGCAACTAAAACATACACTTTAGCTCTCGCCCCTGAAGATGCAGGACGTCATGCATTCCTCAGTGGAGGTTAAAATGGCCAACATTACAATAAGAACTTCTTTCCGCATATCTATCAAACCTTCTCTACTTCCTTCCGACCACTATAACCTTAGCGAGAGTCAGATATACATATCCTTAATCACTAAAACAAAAACTCCATCCACAGGATGCAACCACCACCACTACTACCCCATCCTAGCATCAACTATCTTTCAAGAATCTATCCTTATCCACATACCTATGGACCCGATCAAGAGATTCTCCCTTTGGGAAATTTACCCCTTTCCCTACCCTTACCAAAACCGCACCATGACCCTCAACCTGCCAACCTCCACCATCCTAAAATCAACTGATGGACAATGGATAACCCTTACCTCCCCAGAAACCATGGCAACCTGCAAGACAGCACGTCCAAACTTCTATATCTGCCCAGCTTACCCATTCCATTTCCAACTAACCAAATCCCAACCTTGCCTCTCAGAACTCACAACACCCAAAGTCAACCTTTCCGAGACATGTGACTTTCGCTTTTCGGACAACACTCAAATACACTTCATATTTCTCCCCCACCCCACAATAGTATCCGTAGTATGCCTACGCAAACCACCCTCCCACCATAAGATCAACGGCTCTATCACCCTACCAGACACCTGTCACATCTATATGATGGACTCAATGCTCCTACCTAACCAACTCCACTACCAAGGCACTCTAAACACCACCCACAATCTAGGTCCCATAACCCAACTAATACTCCCACCCCTCCCTAAGATCCCCGATACCATCCTCCCAAGTGAGATAGACATGGTACGTCTCCTAAACAAATCAACTACCCTTGATATAGACTCTTTAGATCTACACTATAAAATCTTACCCTATGCCTCCACTGCCCTCTCAACCTTAATCATCATTTTTATAATAATAATACTAACAAAGTACTTTTGCATGAAATAAGTGCTTGAAAAAGGTTTTCCCAAATTGCTGTAAACCTAGGATAAGTTTTATCTTGTGTCTCACCAATATCTTACCATACTATAGTGCCATACAAACTCACAGATAAGAGTTTCTCAGAAATAATATATAAGTGTCATACAAACTCATAGATAAAAGTTGAAAATATATATAAATACTGGTGAAACACAACCTTATTCCCCATTCAGAGACACAACATCACATACCCATTATTTCTTGTTCAACATGTCCTCTTGGGACCCTCATAATCAATTCAACATCACACACCCCCTTCTCCACTTATAACCACCCAAAGATTTTGTGTCTCTGACTATATAACTATATATATATATATATATATATATATATATATATATATATATATATATATATTATATTTGTTAACCATGTACCATTAGGTGCCGGGTGCCACCTAACCCCAGGGGGAGGGCGATATGTATACACCACATTAACCACATCACCACATTCCCATACACCATGCGGGCAATGTCACAATCAAACCCAGACATCGTGGCACCAGACATCCGCTCCGATCGACAGAGCGGCGACAGCCGAATCAGCAATTTAGCCAAGCGCACGGAAGCGGACTCACACACAGACACACGAACGCACACAATAAATGCAGTCAATCGCCAATTCGGAATAACACACGGCAACACAATAGTAATCAACCCTTCCCCCCTGGATATATTATGTATTGTAGAATGGGATATAGGTAGTAATTATGAACCAAGAACAAACTTGTAAAGGGCCAAACAGTCCTACTAAAAATCTTGACAAGGTGACTGAGAGCACCTCAAAATTCAGCAGACTCAGCATTTCCGGAGGACAAAACCGCAGTGCACGGGTCCAGCAGTCGTCGGTGTGTGACGTGCCCTAGTGATCAATTGTGTACAGAACTGTGTTATAATTATGTGTTGAACTTTATTAATAAATCAGAAAATTTTGAAAAGAGTGAATTCTTGATGTAATCCCCATCGCTGACAGGATTGCATCTACTTCGCTACACGTATATATACATATATACGTGTATATATATATATACATACATACATACATATATATATATACATATATATATACATATGTATATATATATATATATGTGTGTGTGTGTGTGTGTGTGTGTGTGTGTGTGTGTGTGTGTGTGTGTGTGTGTGTGTGTGTGTGTGTGCGTATGCTAATAAGAACACGGGTACGTGTGTTCACTTATGCAAAGTAGACCACTTGGAAAAAGGAAACTAACGAAGCAGGGCGCTTTCAAAGGATTACAAAGGATTACAAAGGCGGAGCATGCTGACAGGAGACCTTTTGATCCATATCTAGGTCGGATGCAAAAAAAAAAAATACATACATATACACATATATATATATACATATATACATACATACATACATATATATCATATTAATAATAAATTAAAACTATAATAATGTAAAAATAACAAATAAAATACATAAATAAATGCATAGGTATAGTTGAATAACAAACAAACAGGTAAATAGTAAATGATTATAAATTGACATATAACTAATAATAAATGAAAATCAGACAGACAAATTATAACAAAACAAAAAACAAATAATATAACATAAATTATAATCATTACAGCATCTTACTTAGGTATTTATCTAAATGATTCTTAAAGCTTTGAACTGAACTACATTGCACTACCTGTGCAGGAAGTTTATTCCATTCATTAACTACACGGTTGGCAAAGTTGTTTCTACCTACTTCCAAATTGAATCTATTTCCGGACAGTTTGAGACCATTGTTTCTTGTCTGATTCTCATTCAATGTGAAAATTTGGTCACTTTTGATGTTGTCAATTCCCTTTAAAATCTTAAAGACCTGTATCAAGTCACCTCTGAGTCTACGCTTTTTTAGGGAAAACAGATTCATGTGTTTAAGTCGATTTTCGTATGATTTATTTTTGATATTTGGAATCAGTTTTGTGGCTCGCCGTTGTACTTTTTCCAGTCTGTCAATGTCTTTAATGAGATTCGGTGACCATGCGGAAACAGCATATTCCAAATGTGGACGAACTAACGATTTATATAGCTTGTTAATGAGTGATGGACTTTTGAAATCAAAAGATCGCGCAATCAGTCCAGAATCTTATTTGCTTTCTCAGAGGCTGAAATACACTGCTTGGATGATTTGAGGTCGTTACTGATAATTACGCCGAGATCTTTTTCACTATCCACTTTTGTTAACGAATTTCCAAATAACTTGTAATCGTACTTACTGTTATTTTTACCTATGTGCATTACCTTGCATTTACTTGTGTTAAATTTCATTAGCCACTTTTCAGACCATTGCTGTAATTGATCTAAATCTTCTTGAATATCTAATTGGTTTAAGTGATCATTTGCCACTCCGCACAGTTTTGTATCATCAGCAAATTTGGAAACAGTAGATTTTAGTCCATGGTCTATATCATTTATATATACTATGAATAGAAGTGGCCCAAGAACGGAACCCTGAGGAACTCCACTTGCAACACTTTTCCATCCAGAAGTTTTTCCATTTAAAACAACTCTCTGTTTTCGACCTTTCAACCAATTACTAGTCCAACCTAATAGGCTACCACTTATTCCATGCAAACCTAATTTAGTAAGTAGTCTTTCGTGTGGGACGGTATCAAAAGCTTTTGCAAAGTCTAGATATATTAAATCTATATTGTTTCTTTTGTCATAATTCGAGATAACTGTGTTGTAGAATTCGAGTAAGTTAGTCACGCAAGAACGTTTCCGTCTGAAACCATGCTGGCTATCATTTATCAAACGGTTACTTTCTAAATGATATTCGATAGCATCTCTGATGATAGTTTCCATTATTTTTCCTACGATCGAAGTCAAACTTATAGGCCTATAGTTATTTGGTTTCTTTTTGTCACCTTTTTTGAATATGGGAGTAACGTTAGCTAGCTTCCATTCTCTTGGGACATCTCCGGATATGATGGATTTCTTTAAAATAATTTCTAATGGAACAACAATCTCATTTTTCATTTCCTTTAAGATTCTTGGATGCCAACCGTCAGGCCCTGGTGTTTTATTAACTTTGAGTTTGTCTATACACCTTTTAATTTTTTCTTTTGTTATATTTACCGTAGTGAGTAAGTTTACCCCAGACTTTTCACAGGTTTCAGTTTGGAATTCACTTTGAGGTGTTTCGTTTACGAATACCGAGCTAAAATAATTGTTTAAGATATTACACATTCCTTCATTTGAATATTCAAGTTGACCGTCAGCAGATAATAGTAGACCAATGTGATTCCTAACAACCTTTTTATCTCTAATGTAACTATAGAATTCTTTGGGATTCTCTTTGGATTTATCAGCGATGTTCATTTCGTATTGTCGTTTTCTTTTTCTTATTGTCTTTTTTAAATCTCTCTGTATTGATACATAACTTTCATAGTCATTAGATGCACCCGAGCACTTATATTTCTTATAAGCCTGTCTCTTTTTAGCAATACTTTTTTCAGTTTCTTTGTCGAGCCACTTTGGGCGAGCCTGATTTGGTGGACGTCTGTCCTTAAAAGGAATGTAAGTTTGAATCATCTTAGTGAGCGTATATTACATCTTCAGTGCACTGAAGATGTAATATACGAAGGTGCTCTGCTTCGTTAGTTTCCTTTTTCCAAGTGGTCTACTTTGCATATATATGTATATATATACACATATATACATATATATATGTATATATATATACATATATATAATATATACATATATATATATGTGTATATATATACATATATATACATATATTTATATATATACATATAATATATATATACATATATATATATATATATATATATGTATATATATATATATATATCTATATATGCAAAATAGACCACTTGGAAAAAGAAACTAACGAAGCAGAGCGCTTTCGTATATTACATGTAATATAAGAAAGCGCTCTGCTTCGTTAGTTACTTTTTCCAAGTGGTCTACTTTGCATAAGTGAACACACGTACCCGTGTTCTTATTAGCATATGTATATACATACATATATATATATATATATATATATATACGTACACACACACACACACACACACATATATATATATATATATGTATATATATATATATGTATATATATATATATATATATATATCTGGATGATGGAGAACATAAGCACAGGGGAAGGCTCGGAACCCTAAACACTCTAACGTTTCGTTCGCGTAGAACTTCTTCAGAGAGTGTATGTAGAACTGCAATTGAAGTTTATGTACTAAATCTAATTATCTTTTCGGACACTTGGGAAAGGTCGTTTTTCTGGCGTGCTTTAGAATTAAAATACTAGTTTCTTTAGCTAAATTGATAAACCCTCCTCGATGATTCGATGAATTATTAGTTGAAATATATGCTGATTCAACAATTCTTCTAGTGAATTTATCAAAACCTTTATGTAGCACTTCAGCTTCTCTCCAGTTTGGTAAATGATCGAATTTTTCCGCATGAACTACTAAAGAATTAGATGTCCTATGTGCTTTTATGTCGTTTTTTATGTTCATAAATTATTTTTTCTAATCCTCTTGACGATTCGCCAAAATAAGCCATTGAGCAACTATTGCACGGGATTTTGTATACGACGCTGTTTTCGGAATTGGTTCTTTTTTCAGAAGTCTTTATTAAATCACCTATCCTCTTGTTAGTTATTTTAGCTATGTTCATACCTGATTTTGTTAAATATTTGTCTATTATTGGTGACGTTTCTGAGCCAGGTACTGATATAAAATTTGTATTATTTTTATCATTTCTCTCTTTCTTTCCGCGATTGTAAATATTTATTGCTTTTCTTTTTGTTCTTTTCAACATTCCCTCTGGATATCCAAGTTTGTCAAAGAAAAGAAAGAGAGAAATGATAAAAATAATACAAATTTTATATCAGTACCTGGCTCAGAAACGTCACCAATAATAGACAAATATTTAACAAAATCAGGTATGAACATAGCTAAAATAACTAACAAGAGGATAGGTGATTTAATAAAGACTTCTGAAAAAAGAACCAATTCCGAAAACAGCGTCGTATACAAAATCCCGTGCAATAGTTGCTCAATGGCTTATTTTGGCGAATCGTCAAGAGGATTAGAAAAAATAATTTATGAACATAAAAACGACATAAAAGCACATAGGACATCTAATTCTTTAGTAGTTCATGCGGAAAAATTCGATCATTTACCAAACTGGAGAGAAGCTGAAGTGCTACATAAAGGTTTTGATAAATTCACTAGAAGAATTGTTGAATCAGCATATATTTCAACTAATAATTCATCGAATCATCGAGGAGGGTTTATCAATTTAGCTAAAGAAACTAGTATTTTAATTCTAAAGCACGCCAGAAAAACGACCTTTCCCAAGTGTCCGAAAAGATAATTAGATTTAGTACATAAACTTCAATTGCAGTTCTACATACACTCTCTGAAGAAGTTCTACGCGAACGAAACGTTAGAGTGTTTAGGGTTCCGAGCCTTCCCCTGTGCTTATGTTCTCCATCATCCAAATAATTTGTTTAAAATACTTATCAATATATAAATATATATATATATATATATATATATATATATATATATATATATATATATATATATATACAGTGGCGGCAGCGGCGATGACTGCAGTGGCGGCTGGTGAGAGCAGTCCGGGCCTGGGCAGACCGGATCTGCGGGGCTGTGCAGGCCGGGGCGGCGGAGGTGGGCCGGGCATGCCTGGGCGTGAAGTTTATCTTGTGACGAAATAGACTTAATCGTTCAAACCTTTTTTTTTTTTTTTTTTTTTTTTTTTTCCCTAATGTTAACTTGTGACGAAATAGACTTAATCGTTCAAACCTTTTTTTTTTTTTTTTCTAATGTCTTTCCTTGCCAATTACGTTTTCTATCGCCTGATTTACCATGGTAGACAATATCGTTTTCGTTCAATTTTCTCGCCCCTCTGCACGTTGTACTCGAATAGTTCGTCATATATGTTAAAATGGAAATACCATACGAGGTATATAGATACCTCATGATTTTGACCCTATCCACAGGTGCCGTCCCCGTCTTTAGTCATTCTTTTCAAGAGAGTTTCTCCTGTGAGACCATCTCAACTCCTTCTATACAACCTTATTGAATTATCAAATAAATAGATGAATAAACTATCTAGCAACTAAACAACAGAAAATGACGAATCAAATAGATAAAAGTTAAAGAAATAAATAGATCAATAAAAACATTAATTTTCATAATTATACAATTACATAAATTCAGTGACTAATTGAATGAAAGATTGATAAATAGATACATAAGATTGATTGACAGTGACTGAACATATCAAAATTGCTTCCATGGAATTGATAGTCTCGTATCCGTAGACTATGACCCCATATTGCCCTTCTTTTCATTAATCTTCAAAGTCCTTTTAGACATGTACATAAAGAATTTATCATGATATTCGTATATTTACCAAACAATATGCAATAATATATATATATATATATATATATATATTTTTTTTTTTTTTTTTTTTTTTTTTTTTTTTTTTTTTTTTTTTTTTTTTTTTTTTTTTTTTTTTTTTTTTACTTTGATGATTTTTGTGTCGGTTTCAGTATCTGGCCTAAAGATCCACATTTCAACTTCTTCAAAACTGTCATCATCTGTCACATTCTTAGCGTGAATAGAATCCTGTGGTAAAGCTGTGCCACGCCCTTGTATGAATAAAATATCCTATTTGTATTTTTAAGGCACGATTTGTGTGAATACGATGTGTTGTGTATTATCATTAATATATGTTACAAATATATTTAAGAAATGTAATGTTATATAATAAACCATTGCGCAATATTAGTCTGTTGGGGCGCACTTCAAACTACGTTCTGTCATATCACGCCAAGCTCAGAAACGTTACATAATTTGGCGCGAAAACATGTTCTTCGTTCCCATTGGTTGGAGGTGTCTAAGTTACCTACTTTAGGTACGTTTCGGCATTCCAGAAACGTAAGCACCTATTCCCGGGCTATATTAGAGAAGCAGAGAGAACCAGAGAAAAGAAAAAAGAAAAAGAAAAAAAAAGCAGACGCCCACGGCTCATCTGAATCTACGTAAAAAATCTACATTCATCGATTACAACTCAACTAAACAAGTCCTTTAGACCACAATGATTGCCCTAATATCCAATCGAAGTGCAAAGCATTTTTTTTTTTTCAGACATCTTCAGATTGTTGTCGGACAAGAGCTAAAAGCGACTCTACGCACTCTCCTTGTCATTTCTTGACTACGATATATCAACAAATATAAATGTTCCCGACTACCAGAAGATTCCCCTACCAGAAGCTATCGTGCATCACCGTCTCCTCAAACAACTCATTTATTCCCGAGACTTGAAGAGTGGACCATATGACTTTCCGTTGGTGTGACTTCTAGCAACCTGAATCAAGACTCGTCTACACCATAATCAAGACTTCAATTCGCCCATCTGTTCTTACATGTTGTATACAAGCGAACATCTAGCTACTCTACCTTGTAATTGTTTATATTCCCATTTATGATTCATGAAACATATATGTTTAGTATTTTCCATGATTAATATTGCTATATTTTCTTATTGTGTCCATATATGTTGTGTGTCTATTTTATTTTTGTATTATTTTAACAAAGAATTTATCCTGGCTGAACGATCTTTCACTCGTCCGAGCTGTGCACGGCCATCATATTATTATCTTCTTAGTGTAGCGAATAGCCTGGCCCATAGGTAGGTCGTGACAATCTATTATGACTGAATTGACCTGAATTTTCTAGTTTATTATTTCTTTGCATTCTCTCTTATGCATGTTCATTGGTGATGCATTCTAATAGATAGATAAATAGAAAAATAAATCAATCAATCAATACAGTATAAATAATTTTGTATTTTTTCTTTCTTTTTCAGAATTTGACACCAAGAAAATTACCTAAACAGAGTAAACTGGAAAAGACTGATCATCTGACAGGCATGAGGTGAGAACACACCAAGTATTCTCCAGGGTTTTCAGTCAAAGTCTTCTCTAAGTTCTTTGTGTGGCATGACGTTGTCCAAGCAGAATTCAAATAGCAAAAGTTTAAAGGATAGATTCAATGAAAGTTTTGAGCTTTATGGGGATGATGAATCTGAAAATTTTAGGTATGCAGTGGCTTTCTGCTCAAGATTGTTTTAAATTTAAGGATGTAAGTGTCGGATTTCATTTTGAAGTTATACCTACTAAGAAAAAGTTTCTTAGTCTTATTGCCAGGTGTTTTGACCCTCTTGGGTTTGTCAGACCATTTGTCATGTTTGCAAAGATTCTTTTTCAGGATGTGTGGAGACTTGGACTTGAATGGGATGGGGTATTACCTGAAGAGTTGCACTTGAGGTTTCAAGATTGGGTTAAGAGTTTTAAAGACCTTAGTTCAATGAAGATTCAGTGATGTTACATTCCTAATCTTTTTTAGATGTCATGAAAGGTTTAGAACTCCATTCTTTTGGAGATGCTTCTGAAAAGGGATATGGTGCTTGGGTCTATACAAGTTCCTTTAGGAGATGGACAGTATGAGGTTTCCCTTGTTATGAGTAGGGGTAAAGTAGTCCCAATGAAGGTCTCTTTGCGTCATTTAGAATTTCTAGGTGCATTACTTTGTGCATGACTGTTGGCATTTGTCTGTTCTTTCCTACATTTTGGTGATGATGTGGCCTGTTATTGTCAGACTGCTTCTACTATAGCTTCAGCTTGGATAAAGGGAGATCCTAGTGGATGGAAAACCTTTGTAGCAAATAGGGTTACTGAAATTCAGACTAACCTCTCCCCAATTCTTGGTATCATTGCCCAGGTAAGGTTAATCCTGCTGACCTGATTTCTAGAGGGGTATCTGCTAAGTCTTGGGTCATCTGATCTGTGGTTGTTTGGTCCACCATGGTTTAAAGATACTTTATCCTTACAGCAAGAGCAGATGATATTTGCTACATAGGAGGAAGATTGTGATGAAAATGCTGTAGTTTGTATAGCAGTAGAAACCTTTTCCTAAGTTTTTTAATTTTCAAGATGGGGTACATTTCCTAAAACCCTCAAAATTGTTTTATGGACTTTGAGATTCATTAATAATTGTAAGCCTCAATCTTTCACAAGGGAAATTCACTAAAGAAGTTGGACCCTTTTTTGGACAGTAATGGTCTTTTGAGGATCAAGGGTCCTATTATTCTCTCTTCTACTCACGCAATGAAGGTTTTGGTTCATTTCCAGCATCTTTTAAAGCATGCTGGTACACACCTAGTGTCTACTTTGAGAAATTGCTATTGGACTGCACAACTCAGAAGAATAGCCAAGGTTGTAGAGAATGTGTATCATGCTGTAAGACATGATTCAAAGGCCTGTTGTCAGCCTGTAGCCCCTCTGCCTGAACTGAGAGTTAAATCTGCTCCTCCCTTTACTGTAATAAGATTAGATTATGTTGGTCTATTGTTTTGTGCTGATATACCATCCAAAAAGCTGTATATTTTGCTTTTCACCTGCTGTTCTTCACTCAGTACACTTAGAGCTCGCCAATTCTCTTCATCACCTGACTGTATTCTTGCCATCCATAGATTTACTGCAAGGATGGGCTTTCCTTCTATTTTTTATTCAGATAATGCTAAGACATTTGTTGGTGCTTCTCATTTACTGCAGCAGCATTATGGCCCTCAAGCTCCTCAGTGGAAATTGATTGCATCCTATGTTCCATGGTAGAGAGGTTGGTGGGAGTGTCTTATTAGGTCAGTTAAGTCAACACTCAAGAAAACATTGGGTAAAAATGCTTGTCTAGAAGTCAACTATTAACTACTCTACTACTTAAATTCTAGACCTTTGACATTTTTGGGTGAAGAGACTGATATGCATAATCCATTAACCCCTTCACATTTTCTTATTAGTCGAACTGCAGGTTTTCAACCTGAGAATATATGTGAATATCCCTCTTGTTTCTTCTGTAGTGACATGCCGCTGGTCAAAACCAGACTGGCCATCACACAACTCAAGCTTGGCTTTTATACTAGCTGTAGTTGGCAAGCATAATTCACGAAGACGTCCCGGCCAGTCAGCCGAGAGCCAATCAGAAACTTGGAAAGCTCCCCAGGTTCCCACTACCCTCCTTTAAAAGATCGGTGCCTAACTTGAGCAGTTCTCTACCGACTTCTCTCCCATCTTCTCTCCCAGGCTCAACTCCAAGCAACTGTTCTCTCCAGCAAGACACCTCAGGACCGATTCTCCCCAGCAAGATGCCTCAGGACCAACTCCATCCAGCAAGTCGCCACATTCCCTCCTGTGGCCCTTCGCCCACAGCCACAATGCTTGATGAGGCCTTCACTCCGGACCTTTTCCCAACAAGACCTCGTCTGTGACCTCCGAGCATATTAACCATTAAATCTTAGTGTTAGTATTATTGTGAGCCTCATTTTCCCTGGCTTGTCCATACTGAACCAAACCACGACACTTCCAAGGACTTTTGCACAAGAGAATTTGCCCAACAAAGGCAACTGGAAAAATTTTGGGATATGGAGTTTTGAATATATAAGAAATTTAACATGCACTGTTAAAGGTTTTACATCTAAATGAGATTTAAAGGAAGGCCCTGTAGTGTTGGTCAGTGAAGATAATGTCCCTAGGTTGTCCTGGCCTATTGGTGATATTCTGAAATCATTTCCAGGTAAGGATGATTTTATAAGAAGTGTTGATAAAATTCCAAAGGCGTTATCAATAGACCTGTGCAAAAATTACATGATCTTGAGATTGCAAGGGTTTCTGACCAGTGTCTGAAGACAGTATCCCTTGTATTATTTCTGATATGAATAACAAGTCTGTCTGAACCTGTTACTTTTTATTCTAGTGCTGATGTTGATAAATGTGAAACTGATATTGTACAACCTGCTTTTAAACCTACATTGACTTAAACACCAGCATTGGTCATACTGTATGGCACCTATGAAAATGAATTTGTAGTAATTTGTTTATGTATTAAAAAAAACTGTCTTTGAAGGAATACAGTAGTTATTCCTTTTCTAGGCATAGGAGTACACCTATGGTGGGGAATATGTTAGATCTGTACAGTGATGATGCAATTTATGATCTGAATTAACCTGATGACAGGATTTTTGTGTTTCATGTTTTCTCATTTGAACATGGAATGTACTATTTTTGTCTCATGATACTGAATGTTTGCTGGTCTAAAAAGAATATTATTTGTTTCATACACTTGTTACTTATCTACCAGTAACCACATTTTCTGCTGTAACTTAACATCAGTAGTAAAAAGAAGAGATGAAATGGGAGTTGGTGGTTTTTCCATCCTGTGTGTGTATTTTCCTATGTTTTTAGGCTCATTCTCCTGTTTTGTTCCCTTGCCAGTCTGCGTAAGTGGACCGAACATTCCTCCTAAAAACTCTCTAAACACTTATTCAAATATATCCAAGCCTCCCTTTCTTCTCTAGCCTCACTCTCAGGTCTAAATGAGCTGGGCACGTTACTCCTCGACAGGTAGTGTGTTACAAAAAAATCTAGGGTGAATTTCCGTCAATACGTTACCAATTTTAATTTCCTTAGTCTGCATTACTGCCTATGTATTTACCTAGTTGTATTTTACGGGATGAGAGCTATGCTTGTAGTGACCCATTTCCGTATCTCTCCGCATCCAGTTTATTCTTAAAATCTTGTATAGTTTTGGCACTCATTGTTTCTCCGTTTAGTTTGTTCCAGATATCAATCACTCTATGTAGGAAGCTATTCTTTTTCAGATCTCTTCTGTAACTGTCCTTCTTTAGCTTCTTTTTATGTCCTCTTGTTTCTCTTCTGTCCCATTTTAATAAGTCGTCTCTATCGAGAATTTCCATCCCTTTCATAATTCTGTAAATGGTCAACAAATCACCTCTTTCTATTCTCTGTTCCAATGTTGATAGATGTAATTTCTCCAATCTTTGTTTGTATGTCAGATTTGATAGTGTAGGTGCCATTTTTGTCGCTGCTCTTTGGATTCTTTCTAATTTTCTTATGCTCTTTTTTGTACTAGGTGCCCATAGTGTTGCAGCATATTCTAGTTTAGGTCTTATTAGTGTAACTATTTTTTTTAACCATTTCTTCATCCATGTAGTCGAGGGCCACCTTCATTGATCTTAATAAGTCTCTCCAATTAATTTATTGACATGTTTATCAGGTGTCAAGTCACTTGAGATGATTGCTCCCAGGTCCCTTTCTGAATCGACTTTTTTGACTTCCTTGTTTCCAATTTTATATTGACCCGATACTCTATTTTTGCCTTTTCCAAATTCCATTATGCTACATTTCTTAATGTTGAAGTTCATCTCACATCTCTGATTCCATTCCCATATTTTGTCTAGGTCTTCTTGTAGCACTCTGCAATCTTCTTCTGTTCTTATTCTCTAGTAATTTGGCATCATCAGCAAAGAAGTTCATGTAACAATTTATTCCCTCATCCATATTATTTATATATATGGGCTTAAAGGAGCCAATACAGAGCCTTGCAGGACGCCACTCTTCACATCTTCCCAGTTTGAATTTTTGTCTCTAAGTACCACTCTCATTTTTCTCCCAATTAAGAAATTCTTCATCCATTCCAGTAGCTTACCTTCTATTCCTCCTATTGTTTCAATTTTTCTTATTAATTTTTTATTTGGTATCAAATGCCTTCTGCAAGTCCAAGAAGGCGCAATCTGCCCAGCCATCTCTTTCTTGTATTATCTCAATCAATCTCAAGTAAAAGCACATCAAGTTTGTGGTACACGATCTTCCACTTCTAAAGCCAAATTGTTTAGGGTTTACTATTCTATTTTCTTCAAAGTGTTTGGTCCATTTGTTTCTGATGACTTTTTCACATATTTTTACTACTGTGCTTGTAAGGGATACTGGTCTGAAGTTTGTAGGATCTTCCCTATTTCCCCCTTTATATATTGGTACCGTTTGCATCTTTCCAATCTTGCAGTACCTTTCCTTCTTTGAGTGAAAAGTCTATTATCTTGTATGATTTGTCTGTCAGTTCATCTATACACTCTTTCAGTATCCAATTTGCAATTCCATCCTGTCCATGCAATTTCCTGACATCTAGGTTTTTTTTTGGGTCTCTCATTTCTTTTCGTATTACCTTTATTTCTTTCATTTTGGGTGATCTTTCTTGTTGTCCATCTTCCCAAAATTGTGAGCTCTCAATTGTAAAAATAGACCTGAAATGTCTGATCATAACTTCTGCCATTTCTGTCATCTATATATTCTTTATCTCCTTCACGCAAATTTACTATTTCATGTTTATCCTTTAGTTTTTCATTTATATTGTAAAAGAGTTTAGGTCGATCCTTACATTTGTCTATAATATCTTTTTCATAATTTATTTTTTCTTTCCTGCATATATTCACATATTTGTTCCTAAGTTTTATATATGTTTGCCATTTGGATGTTTTTTTGTCTTTTTTTCCAGGCTTTGTCTCTTCTGTCTCTAGCCTCACTACACCTTTTGTTATACCAACACTCTATATAAATCTCTTTTTTTCTCTTTTTTGGTACATATTTATCAATTCCTTCCTTGAACTTTTCTTTGAATATTCTCCATGTCTTCCATCTTTGTTTCCTCTTGAGAATTTTCTTAATTTTACAAAATCCATTTTGTTGTACATTAATCTTCCTTCTCTATGTTTATTATTCCTACCTACATTGTTGTTATTTTATTTCAAACTCTATTAGTATATGGTCACTCTTTCCAATTGGTGTTTTATCATTTTGTTCACAATATTTGGTTCAGAAGTTTATACAGTATTAAGTCTAGTTTCGACAGTTCCTCATTGTTTCTATATCCAGTAGAATGTTGCTCCAAAGTTCTTCTCCCCCTTTTACTATCATTTCTTCCCAGATTATATCCTTTGCATTAATGTAGCCCATGATTACTGTTACCACCCTCTTTCAGTAACTCATTTAGCACATTCATCGTGTCTTCCAGTAATTTAGAATGTTCGTTATCTGACCAAGCCTGAGGTATATACACTGCTACAAATTTTCTGCTTTTCATCTTTTTGTTTACAATTTTGATCATAATTAATTCTGCATTGGCTTGGCCCTCATTAATCTTTGTCACATTTAGACCCTTTTTGGTCAATATCATGACACCTCCTCCCTGCTTGTCTGTTCTATTTTTCACCCAGTGGTTGTAGACCTTGTCCCACTATACTTGTTGATAGAGGTCCTTTCATTTTTGTCTCTACAATTCCCATAATGTCAGGTTTCTCTATTTCTAGATAGTCATTTAGTTCATTGATTCCAGAGATCATGCCATCAATTTTTGTGTATGCCACTCTTAGTTTCATATTTTCTTTTATATTTTGGTTTGTTTCCATTTTTTAGATGTACCATTTTTTCAGTCTCAAGTCCACCACTCCAAAAAAACTAGTTTTTTTCCGTCTCTGTTCTTTTCTCATTTCTATCATTGGCTTCAATTCTGAGAGCTTTGTCTTTCTCTTTTTCCTCATCACTCATTTCCTTTTTTATCCATGTTTGAATTGAGGTGCTAAGATGAGAGGGAGGGTGGAAGGGTGTGGAGTATATTCAGGGATGGAATGGGTGGGAGTGATTTTATGCCTTTTCCTTTTTGGCTACCTCCCTTGTAAGGGGGAAAAAGCCTTGGTATATGTATGAATTTCTCATTGTTTGCCAATTTAACCGTTTTTGACAATATCTCCTTGGCTATCATTTGAGTTCTTAGTTTTATTCTCAGAGGTCTATATTGTTTTTCTTTTGAATATTTGCCTATGCTGTGGATTTCATTGATTCCTTTTATCAAAATTTTGCCCTTCATCCTGTATTTCTTTAAAAATCTCCTTAGCTATTTCCTTCTCCTTTTCTCTCTGGTATCTCTGTGAGATACAGAGGCGGGACACCATGAGCGTAGCCCCCCTTCCCACAAAATACTAGATAAAATACAACTAGGTAAATGTACATCATGTTTTTCCTGGATACCAATGACCACAATGCACTTACCTTTGTCAATTGTATCTCTCACCCAATTTTCCTTTTCTTTAATTACTTTCATAACTGTTTCTTTTGTATTTTCCTCCATCTACTTTTGTACTATTTCTCTAAAAGATATTTTTTTATTTTCCAGGTTTTGTTTCTACTGATGTCCGTTTCTTTGACTCTTCCACCTTTCTGGTCACTTCCTGTAATTGCTCTTTGACCTCCTTTCTCAGTTCTTCATTTTTATTTTTGTCATTCTTCATTTTCTCTTTTGAGGATTTCAATTTCGCTCTTTAGGTCACTTAATTCTTTAATCATTTGCTCATTACTCTTACACAAAGTAATCAATTCCCTAAGTACAGCTCGGTAATCCAATTTTAAATCTATTATTTCTTCCATTAAGTCATTTACTTTGCAATTTCTTAATGCATTACTACATCTAATTTCTCTATATCTTAATTTTTACATATTTCACCTGGGTTTCTTTGAAACCCTGAAAAACTCTTGTTTTCCCACCTTTGCTTTTTCTTTGGAGTATCTATCAAACAAGTTCTTTTGGGGATGACACCTCTTGGACTTTCCACTATGCTTATATCCAGTCCTATCTTCGTTGATTCGTTTATCTTTCTCCATTTTGCCAAAACTATACTTTTTTTCAAGAACTGTATATGTATGTGTATATATCATCACGATCATGATCACAAATCCCTTAACCCCCCAGGGTCGTAGGGGCACTGCATCTATGAAAAATTCACCAGTGACCTCAATCTTTCACGCTCATGGGCAAGGGCCTGGGTCTCTGCAAAGTTCTTCCCTGTCCATTCTGTGATATTGTCTACCCACTTCTTCCTCTGCCTGCCTTGTCTCCTCTTCCAATGAACTGTCCCTTGGAGGATGGTTTTTGATAGTCCGCTGGACCGTGTCACATGTCCATACCACTTCAGCTTTCTCTTCTTCACTGTGGTCAGGAAGTCTTCATAGTGCTTCACATGCTGTGAGATCGTCTTGTGCACTTCTTCGTTTGTGATGTGATCTGTGATGTGTGTATATATATATATATATATATATATATATATATATATATACATATATATATATATATATATATACACACACACACATACCACTCTAAGGAAATTAAAATTGTTAATGCATTGATGGAAATGCACCCCAGATTTTTCGGTAACACACTACCTGTCCGGTGGTAATGCACCCAGCTCAGCTAAACGCACACACAAAATCCCATCCCAGTTTCACTTTCACACACCTTGAACAACAGTATGAAATTCTGTATACCATTGAACCATATCATGCAGACCTGTGAGAAGGTTAAGAAAAAGAATATTTGATACAATGTAAATATAGGAAACTAGACATGTTAGCAATATGTGTCAACCTATGAATATACCATGCACACTGGCCTTTAGTTGTGGAGTATACCTATTCTTTAGAGAGGTCGATTACACATACTAACTTTGGATGGGATCTGCATACTTTTACTGTTAAAAACTTCTATGTAATAGTAGTATCAATTTAATTACCCAAGTGTTTAATTTACCCTACTTGGATACACTGTAAGCCAAGCCTCAATGACAGTTTATGTAATCTTTGTTCATTTCAAAAAATGCAAAAGTAGAAAAGAAACTACTCAGTTACAAAAATAGCATATATTTCTCAAAGCATACATCATTATCAGTTGGGTGCACACACCTGGGGGTACATCACTTAAATCACATGTTATCATCGCCAATTCCAACATCTCTGAGCAATCTCCCATTCCAAACAACTCTTGACAAGTTCAATCAACTAGTCTCAGACATGGATAGTGCGAGTGTCCCCTTCCTCTTCTCCGTTAGTAGGGGTCTAAAAGCAAGGTAGCTAAGCATGTGGAAGACCTCCACACTATATTTACATCTAACTCATCCCTTTCACACCTTTTCATGGTCCCAAACCACACAAGTAACAACGAACTTCTATTTCAAATATAATTCATAAATGAAGAAAAGTATTGTGTGAAAGAGACAAAATACACTTGGTCATACAATGTGAATAAAGACCAACAATCAACAGCACTATATGGGAGCTAAATTCTCCAGACTGTAATTAATTATGCATTTAGTTGGTGCTTGCACTTTCTTTTAGTTGATTTGAACATAGGATGCTGGCAGCATTTTCTTTAAATATCCTTTCCCTGAAAAGAAAAAAATAAATAATAAATAAATGAATGAATAAAATAAGACATAAGTATTTAAATATTTAGCAAGATAATAATAATAACTAACAATATAAAATAAATCACCATATATTTAATATATATATATGTATATATATATATATACATATATATATATATATATATATATATATATATATATATATATATATATACACATATATATATAGGGTGTGGCATAAGCAACGCCCTTTTTATTTTTTAATCTTATATGTACATTTTCTTTATTTTCCTCAATTAATTGCTAAATCTCTATTTTTTTCAGATATTTTATACAACCATGAGATTAACAAAGGAATAGAGTAAAAGCTATTTAAACTGTACTATCAAAACAATAAAAATGGTGCTGAAACTGCGAAATTTGTTATCAGTTGAATTTAACATCCCAAGGGTGCAAAGCCGAAATATCACAGGTTGATTAAAAAATTTGAATCCACAGGAAATGCTCAAAGAGCGGGCAGGCCAATTGTTGCAACAAGCTTAGTAAAGTCCAATGAACTACAAGAATCATTGCTGCGATCACCAGACCTAACACCACCGTTTTTTGTTTGTTTGTTTTTTGTGGGGTGTATTGAAAGATCAGGTTTACAATCTTAAGCCAAAAACAATTCCAGAATTAAAGAATGCAATTTCTGATAAATTTCATAAAATTACCATTGAAATGTGTAAAAAGTTTGTAAAAGTGTTGCTGGTAGAGTTTAAAATTGTATGGAACATGAAGGGAAACATTTTGAACATCTCAAATAAACGACTAATTTTTAAAGGTCCACAACTTGTGTAACTTTTTTTTAAGTTGGTTTGATTTTATTTTCATTGACCATTATTGAACTCAATAAGCATTCTATTAATTTTGCTAATATATTATATTAATCTATTAACCTGTGGAATACATTCATGTTAAAAAAAATAAAGGATAGTTAAAAAGGTTTTAATTTTGTTACACTTAAACAAAGAGTGTTACTTATGCCACACACTGCACACACACACACACACACACACTTTCAACGAACGGACGGCTTGAAGAACGTTCTGAAGAAAAGTGCAGATTGTGGATCCCAACGCAAAGAGAAGTGCCTTTTTGTATTTGCAGGGTGGGGGGAAATTGCTCGTGGGGTAGTGGGAAAGTAAGGAAAGAGGAGAGGGGAAGGGATTGCTGGGGAAATGGAAGGTAATGAGGAGGTGGAGGAATTGGCCCTGACGGGCCGCCGAAAGGTGGACAAGCGACCGCAAGACGAGCTGGATGATGACGACATGTCTAATAGGAATGTGAAGATTAGAGGTATAGATAGGAGCAATACAGTAGAAAGTGATGAGAATATTTTCAAGGGATTTAAAGAGGGTGGGGGGGACACAACCCCCCCCCCCCCCCCCCCCCCCGACTGACAAGACTAGAAGAGAAGGTCGATAAGATGAACGAGGACTTGGAGCGTAGGTTCGGTAATGTTGACAGTATAATTCGAAGAATTGAAAAATTGGAAGAACTAGAGAGGGCGAACAAAAACTTAACTAAGGAAATTGAAGAATTAAAACAACAGTTAAAAGAAGTAAAAGATGAGAATAAAGTCTTAAAGGAGAATAATATGGAGAACAAGGAGGGTTGGAAAAAAAATTCAAGAAAATAGCAAGGTTGCATTCACTGACATAATCAGACAGCAAATGAATGAACAAACTGAAAACTCAGTTATTAAAGTGATGAGACAGAAGGAGAATATAGTAAGAGACTTAGCAGACAAAAAGAAATGTATAATTATATTAGGAATGGAAGAGAAACATAACCCAGATAGAACCACAAGAATCAAAGAGGAAAATGAAAAAGTAAGCCAATTACTAGAATCAGTTCAGGAAGATGAACCAGGAATTATGAAACAAATCGAAGAGAAATTTAGACTCGGAAAGTATAGCACAGACAAGACCAGACCAATTAAGATTAAATTCAAGTCACAAACAACGACAGAGAATATCTTATCCAAAACAGGGAAACTAGTAACAAGTGAACAATACAAAAAGATATGGATAAAAAGGGAAATGAATAAAGAGGAAAGAGAGGAAGAAAAGCAGAAAAGACTGGAAGCTAAGGCAAAAAACGAGAACAGAACGGAGTCAGAGAAAGAGAGATTCTATTGGAGAGTAGTGAACATGAAACTAAGGAAGTTCGACATACAAAAGAAAAACATAAGGGAAACAGAGAACACAATGGAAGTGGCAGAAAACTAAGAGTGTCTTACACAAATATAGATGGATTAATAACAGGATTGAATGAGCTGAATGATTATTTGAAAGAAAAAGAACCAGACATAATGGGAATTGTAGAAACAAAATTAAAAGGCCCACTACCACCCAACAGTGTAGGACATGATGCATACAATTATTGGATTAGAAACAGAGAGAAAAAGCAAGGGGGTGGAGTTATGTTCCTGACTAAGAAGGATATAAACGTGAAAGGTGTCATATATGGAAAGAATACAGTAGAGATGATTATGATAGAAGTGGAAGACAGAGATAAGAAGAGCAGAAAATTTGTGATAAATTATGTGCCTCCAAAAACAGCCTCATGGGAAAGTGAACATAAAAGTATGTTAGAGGACACAAAGATAACATTAAATAAAATAATGGAAGATGGAGGAAGAATAGTTATGATGGGCGACTTTAATTGCAAAGAAATCTGCTGGGAAGAAATGACAGTAAAGGGTGGAGACGACTCATGGGGAAACGCTCTACTTGAGATGATTATTGACCACACAATGACACAATGGATACAGGAGAACACTAGGTATAGAAATGAAGAAGAACCATCGAGACTAGACTTATTAATTACATCTGAACCTAGAATAGTGGACAAGATTGAATATAAAACACCAATAGGTAAAAGTGACCACATATTGATTGAACTGGAACTTAATGAAGAAAAATATATCAAAAGAAATGAACAATATAGAAAAGGAAGAATGATGTATGAAAAAACAAACTTTGATAAAATAAGAGAATTCTTTCAACAAGAAAACTGGGAAGAAATATACAAAGAAGAAACACCAGTGGAAAAGAAATGGAATATTTTGACAAAAATTTACAAAAAAGGAGTGGAAAAGTATGTCCCAAGACAAAAACAAGAAAAAGAATATGTAAAATGCTGGTACAACAAAAGTTGTAGAGAGTTAAAAGATAAAAGAGACAAAGCCTGGACCAGATGGAAAAAAGACAGAAAACCTGAAAAATGGAAAATATATACCAGTTATAGAAATGAATATGTACAAACATGCAGAGAGGAATAGAGAAAATATGAAAAAGACGTCATAGAAAAATGTAAAGATCAACCAAAACTATTCTACAGATTTGTAAACAATAAACTGAAAAACAAACAGGACTTGGAGAAATTAAGACAAGGGGGAGTTGAATACACTGAGGAAATGGAAATGGCGGAAATTATGAACAAACATTTTAAATCAGTGTTTACAAGGGAGAACATACAACCTGAAGAGATTGAATGGAAAGAGAAAGTCCCCCCTATAGAAAAAATAGAAGTATCAAAGAATGAAATATTGATACAATTGAGTAATCTTGATGTCAGAAAATCACATGGACCAGATGAAATAGCAAACTGGATTCTGAAAGAATGCAGAAATGAACTGGCAGACAAAATACATAGCATAATAAGCAGTTCCTTGAAAGAAGGAAAAGTTCCAGAAGATTGGAAAAAAAGCAAATATAGTACCTATATATAAAGGAGGAAATAAAGAGGAACCTACAAACTATAGACCAGTCTCTCTAACAAGTACAATAGCAAAAATTTGTGAAAGAATTATCAAAAATAGATGGGTAAAATACTTGGAAAAAAACAACGTACTAAATCCAAGGCAATTTGGATTCAGACAAGGACGATCATGCGTCACCAATTTAATATGCTTCTATTCAAGGCTAATAGATATAATACAAGAAAGAGATGGATGGGCTGATTGTGCATTTCTAGACCTAAAAAAAGCTTTTGACAAAGTACCACATAAGAAGTTGCTTAAGAAACTAGAATCTGAAGGAGGAATACAAGGTAAATTACTAAATTGGATGGAAGACTTCTTGCAAGAAAGAAAAATGAGAGTAGTGATAAGAAATCAACACTCAAAATGGAATGAAGTAATAAGCGGTGTCCCGCAGGGAACAGTCCTGGCCCCAATTATGTTTGCTATATATATCAATGATATGGATGAAGGAATTGAAAGCTATATGAGCTTCTTTGCAGACGATGCAAAACTACTGAAAAGAGTGAAAACTGAAGAAGATTGTGAATCACTACAGAGAGATCTAAATAAAGTACAGGAATGGAGTAAGAAGTGGGAGATGGAGTTCAATACAAAAAAGTGTAGTATAATGGAATTTGGAAAAAGCAAAAACAGAATAACAGGATCATATAATTTGGGAAAAGAAGGAATAAAAAAAGTAGAAAATGAAAAGGACCTGGGAGTCATTGTTATGAATATGTCACCTGAAAAACATATAAATAAGATTTTTGGAGAAACTTATAATTTAATAAGAACAATTAAAGTGGCATTTACATACCTGGATGAAGAAATGGTGAGGAAAATCCTAATCACCCTGATAAGACCAAGATTAGAATATGCAGCAACAATATGGTCACCAAGTACAAAAAAATGTATAAAAAAACTTGAAAGAATACAAAGAGCAATTACAAAACTGGCACCAACACTCTCAAAACTATCATATGAAGAGAGACTACAAAAACTTGGACTACAGACACTAGAGCAAAGAAGAGAGAGAGGAGATTTGATAGCTATTTTACAGAATCATGAAAGGCATAGAAATTACTGATAGAGAGAATCTGATAAAATGGGATGACAGAAATACAAGAGGACACGGAAAGAAAATAAAAAAAGACAGCTATAGAAGAGATTTGAAAAAGAACAGCTTTCCACACAGAGTAATAGACAGTTGGAACAAGTTAGATGAGAAAGTGGTGTGTGCAAAAACAATACATGAATTTAAAAATTGTTTAGATAAAATGAGAAATGAAGATGGGACCCCACGAGCATAGCTCCCCTTCCCGTAAAATACAACTTTGTAAATACATATATATATCTATATATATATATATATATATATATATATATATATATATATATATATATATATATATATATACACATACACACATATAGATACAATGAGGAGATATAAAGGAGTGATATTACCAACAACACTGTAAGGGGCAGAGACATGGAACATGAGAGAGGAAACGTTTAAATGTGCTTGAGATAAAATGTCCGAGAAGTATGGTAGGGGGTTGGATAGAGTGAGAAATGAGGCGAGGAGCAGAGCTGGGGTGGAAAAGGAGATGGAAGATAGGGTTGATGAAAGAGTACTGGGATAGTTTGGACACATGGAAAGAATGAGTGAAGAAAGATTACTAAAGAAGTGTGGAAGGCAGAGGTGGAAGGAGTGAACATGAGGGGACAACCAAGATTGAGATGGATAGGGGATTGGAGAGGGTTAAATGGAGATAAGCCAGTTGTTTGCTGATGACACTGTACTTGTGGCAAGATCACAGGAGGGATTAAGGAAGTTAGTGACATGACGGAGTTTGGAAAGGTGTGTGACAGAAGGAAGTTAAAGATAAATGTGGGTAAAAGCAAGGTGACGAGATGTACAAGATGGCAGCAAATTAGAAGTACTATGGGAGAGAGACTGGAGAAAGTGAATACCTTTAGATACTTGGGTGCAAGTGTAGCAGGAAAGGGAGGAGCAGAGGTGGAGGTAGAATATAGAATGATAAAAGCAAATAAATGCCTTGGGAGATTAAAAAGTGTAATGAGAAATAGATATTTGGGAATGGATGATAAGAGTAGATTTTATGAAGAGGTGATAGTGCCGACAGCACTGTATGGGGCAGAAACATGGAACATAAGAGAGGAAGAGTTTAAATGTGTTAGAGATGAAACGCCTCAGAAGTATGGTAGGTGGTTACAAGGCTGGATAGAGTGAGAAACAAGGTGAGGAGGAGAGCTGAGGTGGGGTGGAAAGGGAGTTGGGAGATAGGGTTGATGAAAGAGTTTTGGGATGGTTTGGGCACATAGAAAGAATGAAGAAAGATTAGTGAAAGTGATGTGGAAAACAGAGGTGAAGCGTGTAAACATGAGGGACCAACCAAGGATGAGATGGATGGGTGAGGTAAAATGGGCACTGGGAAACAGGAGAATGCCTGTTGAGGAAGGGAAAAGTCACAAGACAGGGGTGAGTGGATAATGGTTGTATATGGACGATGCTGTGATGCATGGGAGTGGGTGGGGTATGGGGGGTCATGGAGCATGTGTGAATATTGCAATGCAGCCCAAAGGGATTATTCCCTGTCTTCTCTTTTTCTGCATGAGGGGATGGGGTGGGGGGTCACCAAATAAATAAAGCACCCTTGCTATGGATGTGTTGTGTCTTTGCTTCTGACCCAGGGCAGTGGGTGAGATGCAGAGAAGACCCATCATCCAGGAGGAACCAAGAAAAGTGGGATGGAGGGGTGATGCATAGGAGTGGAGTATGTAGGGATGAAACGGGTGGGAATGGATTTATGCCTTTAACATTGACTACTCCCTTGTAAGGGGAAAAAAGCTGTTGGTATATCTATGTATTACTTATATCAAATAATTCCGACAGTCGTCCCCGGATTCAAACCAAGGCTTGCACGAACGCAAAGCCAATGTTCTCACAAACCTCGGTTCGAATCCGGGGACTGTCGGAATTATTTGACTGATTACACCATCACTGGTGATTCTATTCAGGTATTACTTATATGTTTATTTTTTATTTATTACAAATCATTATTAATCTATATATTACTACTTATTATCATTGTCTATTGCTCATCATGATATATTTAGTAATTTATTATTATTTTCTTTCCTGCATCTGACCTAGTTATTGACCAAAAGGTCTCCTGTTGGCATGATCTTCCTTTGTTTTGGGCGTGTTTTTGTGTTGGTGTGTTTGTGGGTGTTTTGTAATCTTTTTACTTACATCATCATTTCTTTGACTATTGGTTTGTTGGTAAGTGCTGCACATCGTAAGGAACCAACGGTGGTATGCGTTGTGTTTGATGGACAGGTGTGTATAGTTCAAAGGGTCTGAGCACATGGAGCAGGTGTGAGGGCCCAGGTCGGTTTTTAAATTATGTCGCCATCTAACAGAAGTGCAAGGGCAGGTAGTCTATACGGACCTCCTTATGTGAAAAAATAGAAATTTAGGATGGGGAGATTGTTGGGAGTTGTGTGAGAGAGCAAAAAGATCAACTCTGGCCCAGTCCAGGCAACAGGTGCCAGCCTCACAGCCCATTGGGGAGGTGGGGGTATGATTGTGCCCATTGGAGAAAGAAGAAGAAAAAAAAAAAAAGGGGGGGGGAAGGGTATCTTCCTCTTTTCACCATCTTGATCCACTGTGCAGCTGCTTGTAAGGTGGACACCACAGCAGCACCTGTAACATAAGTGGGGCAACAAATTGACTGATTGACACTGCATTTGACCTCAGCAGTTTGGCATCCCTGAAATCCTGAAATAGGTTAGGTGAGTAGGTCTTTTAGTGTAGGTGTGTGTTTTGAGGTACTGAGATAGGAGAGGAATAAGTTTTCTTTGTTTCTGATGTGGGTGAAGATTTGTCTTAGACACCCCCTTAAAAGGGAATTTGGTATACAGTGAGTCCTCCTTATACAGTAATTCTTTATCCGTTAAATTCACAATTACGGTATTTGGTAATTACTACCCTCAATTCTATTTACAGTAAGAAAAATTCACAGATACGGTATCCGCTAGATATTTTGAAGAGGAAAGAGCAGGGAGAAGGTACGTCTGCCATATCCTATTATTACATGTTATAATGGGTTCGCTATACGGTAATTTCAATTTGCGGTAAGGTTTTCAGGAATGCATATGTACCATATAACGAGGACTTACTGTATATGTAAATTCTGATTGCCCACTTACATGACTGGTAAATCTTCATTTGCATTCAAAACTAGAACTGGTGCTGGTAGAGGATGTTTGCCCTCAATAAGCCACTCCTCATGAAGGGCATGTAGATCCTTCAGGTACTCTAGGGGTATGAGTTGTTCCTCTTTTCGTGAACGCTTCTTTATACGCTCGAAAACCTTTTCTGGATCTGCCCTTAAATAAACTGGAAAAAAATAAGTAAAAAAAAATATAGACATATATCAACCAATTGCTGCCACAGGTTTCACTAAATAGAAAACTCACAGAGCTACAGTTACTGACAATGGCCCTCGGAACCTCCTACACATCTCTCTGGGAGGAAACTTTGGACTGTTGTCAGTGTTGTATTAGAGTTGGACTGCCTCTATGTCATGGGTTGTTGAAAATTTAGGAAGAGGGGAGCAGTAGCCAGCTGTCAGCTCTCCATGTACAAGAAAAGAGTAAAAAATACCTCTTTACTTTATATAGGGCCTGGTCCAGAGACAGTGTTAGCCTCTCAGCACTGAAGCTCCTGATGGAAGTAAGGGGGTTGACAGGTTTTGAAAATGAGCAGATTTGCTGTTCATCTTGGATTTGGAAAAGGCTTATGACAGGGTAAACAGGAAGGCACTGTGGGAGGTACATACATATATACCAAGGCTTCTTCCCCCTTACAAGGGAGGTAGCCAAAAAGAAAAAGGCATAAAATCATTCCCACCCATTCCATCCCTAAATACACTCCACTCCCCTCCACCCTCCCTCTTATCTTAGCACCTCCTGGATGACGGGTCATCCCTGCACCCTTTCCACTGCCCTGGGTCAGAGGCAGTGAGAGGTATTGCAGATATATGGAATAGGAGGGAAGCTGTTCAGAGCAGTCATGGGTTCATACAAACCAATCAATCTAATGCCCATGTTCTCTGTTGCAGAGCTCCTGCAGTGCCAAAGAGCCTGTCTCTGGACTCCAGTTCAGTCCATAAATCACACAAAGTTTTCTGTTTGTCTGGATGGAGGACTCGCACAAATCCACAGCTTTATTTTATATCAAGATCAACATGAAGAATTTTGCCTATAATACCACAGGTGTAGGAGGTGAGGATCTTATTTCAGGTGTTTAATGGCAACAATAGCAGTAATATTTGCCATATGTACTTGTACTTTGACTACCCGTGCAAATAATTGTAATATAAACAAACATAAATCCACAACTTTAATCTGATAAAAGGTTGATCATTAAGGTCCTAGACCTTACCTATGAGATCAACTCCAACATCCATATTCTGCACAATCATGTTGTACCATTGACAGTAGACATTGTATTCAGCTTCACTCATCTTGCCTTCCCTGTACAAGTTCTCCACAAAACAGTACCTGTTAAAAAAATAAGACAGTCTAATATCAAGTTGACGTGTGGTCCTCAGTGCAAGTTATAGTATTAGTTATGGAAGATTGGAAAGATCTTGGTCCCAACAATGGCAGCAAAAAAAAAAAAAAAAATCGGTATAAAAACCTCTAAACTAACCTGGCACTGTATAGGGAACGTTCTATCAACTTGACTGGAGACAAGGTATTCTTGAGGTGTTGTTCCATCATGGTGAGTTGTACATAGGCTTGAAACAAATGAGCCCATCGATGTGGATCCTTGTACATTAAGTCCTGAAAGGAGGATATAAACACATTACTACCAGGAGACTTGTTGGCTGTGTGGCTTAAAGGGTTACTTGGGTAAGAGATCATAAGTGGAGATGATTCAAAGCTACAAAATAATACCATAGATGTGTTCCTAGTACAGTCACACTAAAGTAAATACCCATGGTTGAAAATCATACAGATACTGTTCTAGCTCCCTCTGAGCATTGAAAAACATGATCTAATGGGCAGTAGCAAGGATCCATTGCTCATGCAACACTAGTATTTAATTTTTATATTGTATGTAGAGGGGAAAAGCCTTCGGTATATGTATGTATGTATAATACATGAACCTAATATATATCACTCTTGACAGCAATCAATAACAGAAAAAGTTGCTAAAAGCTATAAGGATTACAAAGACGGAGCATGCCATCAGGAGACCTTTTGGTCCATATCTAGGTCGGATGAGAAAAAAATCAAAATAATAATAAATGAATAAATAAAAAACTATAATAATGTAAATAAATAAAATACATAAATAAATGCATAGGTTTAGTTAAATAATAAACAAGCAGGTAAATAGTAAATAATAATTAATTGACATATAACTAATAATAAATGAGAATCAAACAGGCAAAAGATAACAAAACAAACACAAATAATATAAAGTAGATTATAATCATTACAGCATCTTGCTTAGGTGTTTATCTAAATGATTCTTAAAACTTCAAACTGAACTACATTGCACTGCCTCTGCAGGAAGTTTATTCCATTCATTAACTACACGGTTGGTGAAGTTGTTTCTACCCACTTCCAAATTGAATTTATTTCCGGACAGTTTGAGACCATTGTTTCTCGTTGGATTCTCATTCAGTGTGAAAATTTTGTCACTTTTGATGTTGTCAATTCCCTTTAGAATTTTTAAGACCTGTATCAAGTCACCTCTGAGTCTATGCTTTTTAAAACAGATTCATATGTTTTAGTCGATTTTCATATGATTTATTTTTGATATTTGGAATCAGTTTTGTTCCTCGCCATTGTACTTTTTCCAGTCTATCAATGTCTTTAATGAGATTTGGTGACCATATAGAAACAGCATATTCCAAATGTGGACGAACTAACGATTTATATAGCTTGTTAATGAGCGATAGAGTGAGAAATGAGGAGGTGAGGAGGAGAACAGGGGTGAAAAAGGATTTGGGAGAGAGGGTTGATGAAAGAATATTAGGATGGTTTGGACACATGGAAAGAATGAGTGAAGAAAGACTAGTAAAAGAGGTATGGAAGGCAGATGTGGAGGGAGTGAACATGAGGGGACGTCCTAGGATGAGGTGGATGGATGGGGTGAAGGGGGCTTTGGGGAAGAGGGGAATGTCTGTTGAGGAAGGAAGGGAGAGGACAGAAGACAGAGGTGAGTGGAGAATGGTTGTATATGGATGATGTTGTGACTGCATGAGGAGGAATAGGCGGGGGGGTGGGGGGTGGGGTAGTATGTGTGAGTAATTTTTGACGCAGCCCGAAGGGATTTCTCCCCGTCCTCTCCTTATATGCAAAGGGGGACGGAGAGGGGGGGTCGCCGATTAAATGAAGCGGCCTTGCTGTGGATGTACTGTGTCTTGCGACACTGCTTCTGACCCAGGGCGGTGGGCAGGGTTCAGGGATGACCCGTCATCCAGGAGGTGCTCAGATGAGAGGAAGGGTGGGAGGGGTGTGGAGTGTATTTAGGGATGAAATGGGTGGGAGTGTTTTTATGCCTTTCCTTTTGTGGCTACCTCCCTTGGAAGGGGGAAAAAGCCTTGGTATATGTATGTATGTATGTTAATGAGCGATGGACTTTTGAAGTCAAAAGATCATGCAATCAGTCCTAGAATCTTATTTGCTTTCTCAGAGGCTGAAATACACTGCTTGGATGATTTGAGATCTTTACTGATGATTAAGCAGAGATCTTTTTATAAATTGTCCATCTTTTTCACTATTCACTTTTGTTAACAAATTTCCAAATAAACAAACAAACATAGCCACTTCTGCTTCTCAAGATGCCATTTTTGTTTTGGTATATATAGTCTATAGTCTATTCTATCCTAACCTACCTAACCTGCATTTAGTACTGCAGTACCTGTAATTCTCAATGTCATCTGGGTCAATGTTTTCAACCTCTGAATCTATCAAAGCACGGATAGCGTCTAAAGAAGTCAACACATCTTTACAAGAAAAACGCAAAAACTGAGGCAGGTAACTACAGGCCTGTTTCAATTCTAGGTATTATTTCGAAGGTCTTGGAACGTACCATATACAACAAGTTAGATACCTACCTCAGGGAATGTAATCTACTATACGGTATGCAATCTGGTTTTAGAACGAACTACTCAACAGACACCGGCTTAATATACCTTTATGATCTGATAAAACAGGAATGCGACAGGTAATTACACGGGTTTAGTCTTGTTGGATCTTCAAAAGGCATTTGATACAGTGGACCATTCTATTAAAAAAACTTCAGGCGTTAGGAGTGGCGAATATTGGCTGGTTCAAGTCCTACCTTACAGGTCGCAATCAACTAGTACAGGTAAATGAAGCCCGCTCAGATGACAGAGAGATAACTTGTGGTGTACCACAAGGTTCAATTCTAGGACCGCTGCTGTTCCTGATCTATATCAACGACATGCCTGGTGCGGTGAACTGTAAGTTACTGCTATTTGCAGACGACTCTGCTCTAATTGTCTCAGGTAGGGACCCGGTTGAAGTAGAGGAGAAACTGAGTGTCGAACTGTCATCGGTCCAGGACTGGCTCATAGATAATAGGCTGTCCTTACACTTCGGTAAAACGGAAAGTATTGTCTTCGCATCCAAACCCAACCTCAGGAAACGCAGCGATGTACAGGTCAGATGTGGGGTTAATGTCTTAGAGTCAAAACAAGAAGTAACCTATCTTGGAATACCCTTAGATCAGTCCCTCTCAGGGAATGCTATAACAGATAAGATTGTTTCCAAGTGTTCACATAAAGTCAATTTTTTGTACAGAAAAGCCAGAAATTTTGATCTGGAAAAAAAGAAGCTTCGATTACGCTTGTAGCTCTTGGTACAGTAGTCTGAGCAGAAAAAACCAGTCCCGGCTACAGGTTACACAGAATAAGATAATTAGATTCATACTAAACCTACCTCAACGTAGTCATATTGGTATTGAAGAATTTAGCAAGGTAGGAATGTTACCAGTAAAATATCGTGTCCAGCAGCTGAAAATAAACCAGGTTTACAATGTCATTCATAATTCTGCTCCCTCATATGTGAGCTGTAATTTTACATTATTGGCTTAGAACCGAACCCGGAATAGTCAAGAGTCTCTTATCGTACCTCATGCAGGTCCCTTCACCAAAAACAGTTTTCACTTCACAGGTGCTCAACTATGGAACTCACTACCTGTGTCCATTAAGAAGACAAATAGCAAGGTTACCTTCAAGAAAAAAGTCAAGGGTTACTATATGTCTCAGCTATGGACAGAGAACAGCCTTGATTTTGTGTACTACTAGCTTAGTGAGGGATACCTGAATCCATGAGTAATACCATCCATATCTGCGTTCACTCATAACTGTTTCTGACCTCCCCTCCCCCCCTTTATTTCAGAAGTTTAGTTAAGCATAACAATGATTGATGTTTACAAATTGGTTTCCACCTTTGTTTTGCCAGTCATAATATGGCATATGCCTCAGGTAGGTTCCGAGAACAGTTATGATCTGACCTCTTTCCTCATTCTCCTTGTTGTTTTACTCATTCGAGTACTGGTCCCCTGTACCCTACCTCTGGTGCTTCAGGTTATAATGTACAACTCATAGTAATTGCCCACTCCGTCCTGAGATTCAGGTAAAATGTTAGATTAAATTAATAGGTAACCCTAGCTGCAGTGTAGGATTTACTATAACTACATGTTGTTACCGATGTTGAATTTTGTAGTATATTATTAATGGTCCTACTCTGATATAGTACTCGCTCATACATGTTGATACAGATGTAGAAAAATGCAATATATTATTAATGGTACTACTCCGATATAGTACTCACTCATACTGTTTTGTTACAGTTTAACATTATTTTGTTGTTCCTTTGATTAATGCAAGGTTCCTTTTGGATGGTGCTCAAATCTTCGGACTCAATGTTCCTATGTGTACAAACATTTCAGTAATATTAGCAAATCTATAACAATGTTTACGTGTCATATGTGTACTGACTGGTATTACTCATGAGTGTCTCTGGTCCCCTCAACCCCCTATGTATGTTTGTCCGTGTGACTTAATGTAGAAAAATTACCTGATGAGGACCCCAAAGGAAATAAGCGTTCATGCTTTTTGTGTTATCCTCGGCAATTTACATATATTATTTCGAACTATGTGTTCTTGTCATTATTTGCACTTCATGTACATTGATTTATTGGCAAATAAAATCTGTCTGTCTGTCTGTCTGAACTTTGTTCATTTGTGCATAGCCTTTACTCTTTAGCAGCATTTTCTGTTATTGATTTCTGCCAAGAAAACATTTATTACATTGATGTATTATAATTTCCAAAATTAATATCTAATTTTCTAATGCAATCACCAAAGTGTGCACTTCTAAAAATGTACCATATAACATAACCTACCCCTCCCACAGAAAAACAAAATAGAAAAAGTTAAAAATGTAAACCAACAGCATATGACAATCCCTCTAAATTTCGGTGGGACATTTGAAAACGTATTCCCAGTTGTTCTCCCATTTTGATTTTGGAGTTACTGTTACATGTATCATGTATGTATGACAAAGCACGGTATGTATTGCAGATATGTACAATTATTTATTTCATTTTTGCATTATAGGCTTTATTTCTATACAGCACATCTAGCAAGCAAGCACATGGTATACAAATCAAATTAAATACGTTACTCACAAGTAGATTATGACCGTTTACGTTCCTCCACTTGTCGACTGGTTCAGCCAGTATTTCCACATCTCCAACACTTGCAAAATACTCAAGTAACGTCGTTTTCCCACTCCCGATGTTGCCTTCCACGCACACCGTAAATTTTGGCCTTTTACAATGATCATACATTGCTACTCGTATCCTAGGAATTCTTGATGATGTAGGCAAGTGGTGATGTTGCTCGCACGCACTCGTATGAAAAACGCGCCAAACTGCATATGTTTGCGTACGCGATGGAACATGATCTCGACAGAATGTTCTCGACATCAAACAATACTCTCTCCATAGAAACCGTTTGATTGAAAACATTGAACAATTGTCACATACGGTTACCATTCTGATCTTTCAATTCCTTGACTTTTACAATAAACCCTCAGGTTGAAGAAATATTAAGAGACAATTCATTCCGTAAAGTTCTTAGTCAATTTAACAACATAATTTCGATCTGCACAGAAAACTTGTCACGCACGGACTTGTTTGTTTTGACAACTCGCCTCCAAAAGTCGGCAATGAAATTTGTGGAAAGTAGGGGAAATATATATAAGTTGCCGAAGACCCGAATTTATGAAAAAATAAAAATGTTTATGAATATATATATATATATTTACTGGTGCAGTTCTAGAGCTTTCACCTACTAGAACAAGAGGCTATGTAACCTTGTTCTTGAGGTGCAGTGGCTCCTACTTGGTGTCTGCTCGGGTCTGATGAAAATAGATCAAAGCCGGTCTCACTAAACGCCGACCAAAGTCGACCAAAGCCGACCAAAACCACACAATGACGGGTTTTGCTCAAATGCATAATTTATATATATAAAATACCATATGGTTGCATTATTTGACCTATTTTATTTAAAATGTGTGACTTCTATGTAAAATCATCAAAGAGAAGTTACGTTTTTATCCTTTGCAAAATTACCAACCGGCAACCAACGCCGACCAAACCCAAACAATGACGGCTTTTGCTCAAATGTATATTTTTAAATAAAAATTAGCATATGGTTGCATTATTTGACCTATTCTCTGTAAAATGTGTGATTTCCATGTAAAATCATCAGAGAAGTTACGTTTTTATCCTTTGCAAAATTACCAACCGCCGACCAACGTCGACCAAAACCACACAATGACGGTTTTTGCCCAAATGCATAATTTATATATAAAAAATAACATATGGTTGCATTATTTGACCTATTTTCTTTAAAATGTGTGACTTCCATGTAAAATCATCAAAGAGAATACGTTTTTGTCATTTGAGCAAAAGCTGTCATTGTTTGGGTTTGGTCGGCGTTGGTTGCCGGTTGGTAATTTTGCAGAGGATAAAAACGTAACTTCTCTTTGATGATTTTACATGGAAATCACACATTTTAAAGAAAATAGGTAAAATAATGCAACCATATGCTATTTTTTATATATAAATTATGCATTTGATAAAAAAACATCATTGTGTGGTTTTGGTCGGCGTTGGTCGACTTTGGTCGGCGTTTAGTGAGACCCGATCAAAGCTGGTGAAGGAATACATATCAATAATGTATCCCTTCACCAGCTTTGACTGGTGATAATAACAATAACAATGATAATAATAATGATGATAATGGTAACAGTAATGATAATGATAATAACAATAAAAATAATAACAATAATCTATATATATATATAATACCCAAATGTGTGTGCATTGTTCGCATCGTGAGAATAAATGACGTCACGGCTGAGGACCAGCCAATCAGAAGAAGAGATATGACGTCACGACTGAGGACCAGCCTATCAGAAGAAGAGATATGGCGTCACGACTGAGGACCAGCCAATCAGAAGGGGTATTATATATATAGATACTTACAAAAATTTCATATTCAGTATTTAAAAGTATAGCTAACTCCTAAATTAGCGTCTATGATGCGTAGTGTTCCAAGCAACGACATGACGTCACAATCTTCTGCATTTCACTATTGTCGCCTACTGAACAGAGGTACAGTAAGAGCTCTAAATTATATTCAGTTTGATATACAGGGTCAGGCAAAATGATCTGACACATTTGCAGGTTTAATAAAATGCAAATGAAGTAAAGAAACAAAAAAGTGCTTTTATTTTTTAAAAGTACATATAATGCCATTTTGTTTCATTATGTTTTGAAAATTAAATCAGTCAAATGGGATCCATTATTGTCCACACACTGTCGAAGGCGTTCACGAAAGTTGTCTATAACTCGGCGGGTCATTTCATGTGGAATGGCAGTAATTTCTTGACGGTGATAGTGACGTATCATTTAATATTTCATTTGACCCAACACACACACACACACACACACACTTTCGTCGAATGGACGGCGAGAACTAGAGTTCCGAAGAAAAAGGAAAATCTACGTGGATCTCAACGTCCAGGAAGTGCCTTATTGTATTTATAGGGAAGGGGAGAGCTCGTGGTATAGTGGGGGGGGGGTGATAGGGAAGGAGAAAGGTAGGGATTATTGAGGGAAATGGAAGGAAATGAGGAAGAGGGGGACATGGTCCAGGAGGCCAGGCGTCTTGTAAACAAAAGGCGGACTGATGACGTTGACTTTGGTGATGACGGGATCAACAAAAATGTAAAGATTAGAAGTATAGATAAGAGCAGCACAGTGGAAGGTGATGATAATTAATAGTTTCCAGGGATTTAAAGAGGGTGGGGGGATACCAACCTCCCCCGATTGGCAAGACTAGAGGAGAAATTTGATAAGATGACCGAGCATTGGGAAAACAGGTTCGGTAACGTAGCCAAAATTGCACAAAGAGTTGAAAGATTGGAAGAACTAGAGAAGGCGAACAAAAACTTAACTGATGAAATAGAAGAATTAAAAAGACAGTTAAAGAAGAGAATGAGGAATTAAAGAGGAATAATAAAGACAATAAAGAGGCCATAGCAAAGGAAGCACAGGGCTGAAAAAACAAACAAGAAAACAGTAAAGTTGCATTTATTGACATAATTAAACAACAAATGAAAGAACAAACTCTAAAGACTCAGTTATTCAAGTGATGAGACAGAAGGAGAATATAATAAGAGACTTAGCAGACAAAAAGAAATGTATAATTATATTAGGAATGGAAGAGAAATTTAACCAAAATAAAACCACAAGAATTAAAGAGGAAAAAGAAAAAGTCAACAGTTACTAGAATTAGTTCAGGAAGATGAACCTGAAATTATGAAACAAATTGAAGAGATGTTTAGGCTCGGAAAATATAGTACAGATAAGACCAGACCAATTAAGATTAAATTCAGGTCACAAACAACAGCAGAGAATATCTTAGCAAAAACAGGGAAGCTAGCAGCAAGTGAACAATATAAAAAGGTATGGATAAAAAGAGAAATGAATAAAGAGGAAAGAGAGGAAGAAAAAATGAAAAGGCAAGAATCTAAAGAAAAAAACGAAAACAGAACGGAGTCAGAAAAAGAAGAATTCTATTGGCGAGTAGTGAATATGAAAGTGAGGAAATGGACCATAACACAGAGAAACAAAAATGAAACAGAGAATACAATGGAAATAACAAAAAGTTAAGAGTGTCCTACACAAATATAGATGGATTAATAACAGGATTGAATGAACTCAACGAGTATCTGAAGGAAAAAGAACCGGACATAATGGGAATTGTAGAGACAAAATTAAAAGGTCCACTACCACCCAACAGCATAGGACACAATGCATATAATTATTGGATTAGAAACAGAGAGATAAAACAAGGGGGTGGAGTTATGTTCCTGACTAAGAAGGATATAAACGTGAAGAGTGTCACATATGGAAAGAATAGAGTAGAGATGATTATGATAGAAGTAGAAGACAGAGATAAGAAGAGCAGAAAGTTTGTAATAAACTACGTGCCCCCAAAATAGCCTCGTGGGAAGAGAGTGAACACAAAAGTATGTTAGAAGACACAAGAATAACATTAAACAAGATAATGGAAGATGGAGGAAGAATAGTTATGATGGGCGACTTTAAATGCAAAGAAGTCTGCTGGGAAGAGGTGACCGTAAAGGGTGGAGAAGACTCATGGGGAAATGTTCTACTCGAGATGATTATTGATCACACAATGACACAATGGATACAAGAGAACACTAGGTATAGAAATAAAGAACCATCGAGATTAGACCTAATAATCACATCAGAACCTGGAATAGTGGAAAAGATAGAATACCAGGCACCAATAAGTAAAAGTGACCACATATTGATAGAACTAGAACTAAATGAGGAAAAATACATGAAAAGAAATGAACAATATAGAAAAGGAAGATTGATGTATGAATTTTTTTTTTTTATAAAATAAGAGAATTCTTTCAAAATGAAAACTGGGAAAGAATACACGAAAAAGATACAACAGTAGAAGAGAAATGGAATAATTTGACAAAAAAAAAAAAAAAAAAAAAAAATGGAAAAGTATGTCCAAAGACAAAAAACAAGAAAAAGAATATGTAAAGTGCTGGTACAACAAAAGTTGTAGGGAGTTAAAAGACAAAAGAGATAAAACTTAAACCAAATTGAAGAAATACAAAAGACCTGAAAAATGGAAAATATATACTTGTTATAGAAGAGAGACTAGCAAAACTTGAACTACAGACACTAGAGCAAAGAAGAGAGAGAGGAGATTTGATAGCTATTTACAGAATCATGAAAGGCATAGAAATTATTGATAGAGAAAATCTGATAAAATGGGATGATAGAAATACAAGAGGACACGGAAAGAAAATCAAGAAAGACAGCTATAGAAGAGATCTGAAAAAGAACAGCTTTCCTCACAGAGTAATAGACAGTTGGAACAAGTTAGATGAGAAAGTGGTGTGTGCAAAAACAATACATGAATTTAAAAATAGTTTAGATAAAATGAGACATGAAGACGGGACACTACGAGCATAGCTCCCCTTCCCGTAAAATACAACTAGGTAAATACACACACACACACATATATATATATATATATATATATATTTTTTTATGGAAGAAAGTATACGCTGGACTCGACGTTCGTCAATTTATTCCGACGTTTCGAACCCTGTCCGGGGTTCGTCTTCAGGGCAATACAGTGGTAGCCATAGGAAATGTACATAAATAGGGGATACCTGGTTCACTGGGACAGGTCTTCCCAGTAACCGTTATATTCCAACACAGGTAGAACATATCAAAAACACAAATGCAAAACCAAAAATATAAATAAAACTACAATACAAAATGTGCAATACTACCTTAAAAACATTCGAAGAGTTTACTATAGACAAAATAAAGAAATACAGTGAAGGATGTAAGAACTCAACCCGCTGCCGATGGGCCGCGCCACCACGCACCCCGTGGAACAAATGTCCCGCGTAGCATGCATTGTCACAGAACAAAGAAATTGGAACAAGAAGAAGAACGTGTAATCCATCAATAAAATAAACAAGCAAAAAGGAGTTCACATTAAAATAAACAAGAAAACAAAATGTAGTGTGAAATATGCCCCCAAGATTGGGTGTAAAAGCCACAACAATACGATAAACTACAACTCGCCACGCGGAACAAAAGTCACATGAAGCATGCACTGTCACAGATCCCAGAAATAGTAAACGTAAAGTGAAGCAAAACCGTCCCTCACCGTTAATGAACTACATAAATAAAAATAAAATTACATAGATAAAAAAATACATAGATAAAAATACAAAACACACCAAGAAACACATTACCGTCGTGTTAATACAAATAAAACAAATAAAACACACAACATAAACAAATTATGACGCATGCTTCCTCTCCAGCCTATCCTTCGCTCCCTTATAAATTGGGTTTAGAGTGATGCATCTGTTGACACTATTATCGTCACTTGACCAAGCTTCCAAGAAAAAAGCGCCAGATTACCCTTTCTTCTATTTCCTCCTGTCCTTCTTGTTCCACACACCATCTTTGCGCACTTTGTGACTCCCTCCTTGATCCATCCCATTCCTCCTCCACACCTAGCTCTATTCTACAAAGGATTACAAAGGCGGAGCATGCCGACAGGAGACCTTTTGATCCATATCTAGGTCGGATGCAAAAAAAAAAACATAAATAAATGCATAGGTATAGTTGAATAACAAACAAAAAGGTAAATAGTAAATGATTATGAATTGACATATAACTAATAATAAATGAAAATCAGACAGACAAATTATAACAAAACAAAAACAAATAATATAACATAAATTATAATCATTACAGCATCTTACTTAGGTATTTATCTAAATGATTCTTAAAGCTTCGAACTGAACTACATTGCACTACCTGTGCAGGAAGTTTATTCCATTCATTAACTACACGGTTGGCAAAGTTGTTTCTACCTACTTCCAAATTGAATCTATTTCCGGACAGTTTGAGACCATTGTTTCTTGTCTGATTCTCATTCAATGTGAAAATTTGGTCACTTTTGATGTTGTCAATTCCCTTTAAAATCTTAAAGACCTGTATCAAGTCACCTCTGAGTCTACGCTTTTTTAGGGAAAACAGATTCATGTGCTTAAGTCGATTTTCGTATGATTTATTTTTGATATTTGGAATCAGTTTTGTGGCTCGCCGTTGTACTTTTTCCAGTCTGTCAATGTCTTTAATGAGATTCGGTGACCATACGGAAACAGCATACTCCAAATGTGGACGAACTAACGATTTATATAGCTTGTTAATGAGTGATGGACTTTTGAAATCAAAAGATCGCGCAATCAATCCCAGAATCTTATTTGCTTTCTCAGAGGCTGAAATACACTGCTTGGATGATTTGAGGTCGTTACTGATAATTACGCCGAGATCTTTTTCACTATCCACTTTTGTTAACGAATTTCCAAATAACTTGTAATCGTACTTACTGTTATTTTTACCTATGTGCATTACCTTGCATTTACTTGTGTTAAATTTCATTAGCCACTTTTCAGACCATTGCTGTAATTGATCTAAATCTTCTTGAATATCTAATTGGTTTGAGTGATCATTTGCCACTCCGCACAGTTTTGTATCATCAGCAAATTTGGAAACAGTAGATTTTAGTCCATGGTCTATATCATTTATATATACTATGAATAGAAGTGGCCCAAGAACGGAACCCTGAGGAACTCCACTTGCAACACTTTTCCATCCAGAAGTTTTTCCATTTAAAACAACTCTCTGTTTTCGACCTTTCAACCAATTACTAGTCCAACCTAATAGGCTACCACTTATTCCATGCAAAGCTAATTTAGTAAGTAGTCTTTCGTGTGGGACGGTATCAAAAGCTTTTGCAAAGTCTAGATATATTAAATCTATATTGTTTCTTTTGTCATAATTCGAGATAACTGTGTTGTAGAATTCGAGTAAGTTAGTCACGCAAGAACGTTTCCGTCTGAAACCATGCTGGCTATCATTTATCAAACGGCTACTTTCTAAATGATATTCGATATCATATCTGATGATAGTTTCCATTATTTTTCCTACGATCGAAGTCAAACTTATAGGCCTATAGTTATTTGGTTTCTTTTTGTCACACTTTCTCCCACTCCTCCTTCAGCTTCTTGTACTCCTTCTCCTTTTCCTTTTCATTCAAAGAGTTCACTCTAAGCACCTCCCTACCTTTTGTCCTTCCTCTTTCTCCATCTATCTTCCACTCTCAACTTACCTTCCACCAAAACATTATCTGATATTCCCCCACCTTCTCCCTTTAGCACATGTATATCCTTAACTCTTCCTATCATAATCCTATTTACCACTACATAGTCCATTAACGCTCTATCTACCACCCTTCCATCCACCACCCTCTCCCATGTGTACTTATGCTTGACTTTCTTCCGAAACACTGTATTTGCTATCATCAACTCTCTTTCTAGACACATTTCCACCATCAACTCTCCACTACGATTCTTTCCTGGAACTCCACATTTCCCAACCACTCCATCAATTGGATCATTTCCTACCCTAGCATTAAGGTCTCCCAGTACTATTACATTGACACTTCTCCCTAAATCCTCTATGCACTCATTTAAATCTATCCTAAAAGCCTCCCTTCTACACTCTTCTCACTGCCAGCCCCATATGCACTTACAAAAACCCACATTTCCTTTCCTAGTTTCACCTTCATCCACATTATCCTTGAAGAAACCTCCTTCCACTCCACTACACGTTTACCTATCTCTTCACTTACTAGTATAACCACCCCTTCCCTCCCTCGCCCTCTCTTCACACCTGATGACCTCCCACATTTCCTTTCCCAGTTTCACCTTCATCCACATTATCCTTGAGGAAACCTCCTTCCACTCCACTACACGTTTA
>NW_027467710.1:2966488-2978988 GCF_046742065.1 Oratosquilla oratoria
ACAGTGGATGATGTTTAGTAAATTAAGAAAATAACAGTGTCGAGTCGCTCGTAGTCAAGCAGCAATCTGCAGAATGACCGAAACTATTCGGGAAATACACGAAGGTTTTGCACTTTGCTTGAAGACGGGCCGCAGTTGTGGTCCAAAAGACTTGCTTAGCGAAGTTGTCGTAATCGACTATGGTAGAAGAAGTTCTACGTAGATTCAGATGGCCCCTGGGCTTCTGCTTGGTGCTATGTTGCCACCAAGGAGGGATACAGCATTGCTCTGGGTGCTCAATATGCATGGCTATACATGGTTGATCAAAAGTGTACCATGTGATCATAATTACGAAATCCACTTGTTTAGAACGTGGATAAATGTCATTGATCACAGAAGCTGGAAAAGGTATGAGGCAAAGTCAGCCAAACTGAGCAAGCCACAAGTGGTTCGTAGAAATATGCTGGTGCTCGTTTTTTCATAGAAAATAATAGTAAAGAAGAAAAAATCGAACTTTATCATTATTTGCAGGATATAAACTGAGACCCCCATTAGATTCAAAAGTGATCTTAAATACCTTCGTGGTTAATTCAATACTTAAGAACTGAAGTCCTGGTTTTGATGCCAGCTTTACGTGAAACATTGTTCTTGAGTGCAAATACAAGGAACGGCTAAGGAGTGGAATAGAAGGCTTAAAGAAATCTGAGGTCAGCAAGGGTTATACAGAAATTCTAGATGACTTAGGTCAGGTCGTGGGAAAAAACAGGGTAAATGAACAGTAGAGGGAATGGTCAATCATTTAGCAGAGGTAGTTTAATGAGTTGCTGAGGAAGTGACAGTGAGCTGAATGAAATAACCAAGTGGCAGACAAAACAAACCGAAAAGTGCCGCCCGGCAAGAAGATGAACCAATTATCCTTTCTTTAATAAGGAGGATGACACGTAGATAAATAAAACAGACTGGCGGCAGCCATAATTCAATAGGACGAAAAGCGCCGCCATCTACAGAAAGGGTTAAGCGAGATCTTGGTCATCGAGGGGTTGCCACGGGGGTGAATGAAATAGCCAGATGGAAATAGAACAAATGGGAAAGGTGCGTGCAGGCTTTCTCCATTGGAAGCCACTGAAACAGACAGGAAATCGATTACCAGGTAGTGGACTGCAGGGACGATTGGCTGTGACCAATTCAGACGAACTCCTCCGCCAAGAAACCCTTTGCCTACCGTATACGCCTTTTCATTTTACTCTGGGCCGCTGCCAGGCTATTTCATTCGTCTATTTGTCATCCCCTGTAGATAGGTCCCTTCCGTACAAAGTGAAAATGTTCACTTTATTCTACATACCGTGGAACTATTTTCTTCATCTTTATGTGAACTCCCACCTCCCCAGAAGCCGGCGGTGTGGGGATTAAGGACAGAAATCGGGCTTTTTTTTCAATTCCACGGACGCCCACAAGAGGATCGGAATCTGTGCACGTGTGGGAATTAAGGACAGATTTTTTTTTTTTTTTTTTCAATTCCACGGACGCCCACAAGAGGATCGGAATCTATGCACATGCACACTAGTCTTTCTTCCTATCCTCCCTATTTCTATCCTTTATTTCTTTTTTCCCCACATTTCTCATCTCTTACTTTCCTCACCATCTCCTCTCCCACTCCCTCATCCCCTTCCCTCTCTTTAGCATTCTTTGTCATTAAAAGCTCTTCACTCGCCTCTTCACATTGTTTTATTACTATTCTCTTCTCTCTCTTATTTTCAATTCTATTCTCCATCACTATCACTTTTCTCGCCTGACCCCGATCGTCCTCAATACCTTATAATTTCCGTGAGGAACATTGATTCTATGAAAAATAACAATAGTTTGATTTTATAGTACATATGGTTTAAAATACGAAAGAAAATTACAAGGATAACAATACTAGTTGGTACCCTAACATTTTTATTCAGTTATTAAGTGATCGAGTCAATACGCCTAGAATTGATGGTATTAAGACTACAACGACGACGATTTTGCCGTTGCACGTAAAATATAATATCGCCGTCAGAAAAGTTGTATCTTGGAAACCCTTCCCAATGTCAGTACTTAACACACCAAACTTAACCTAACCTAACCTTAGGAAAAAAAATGAAATCACAGGGATCTCGGCGACACCGTCACTTTAATATCCCAAATATGCTTTCCATTCCTCTTCAGGGATATAGACACTCGCGGCTGGAAATGATGTAGGCCGGGGGGACGGCAACCTTCACACGCGTGCTAGACTTGATACATGATAGGGTTGTAATGGTGACATACTTCTTGTGTATTATAATTTACAGTATTGTTTATTTATTAATATATATTTATCATTGTATATTTCTGTGAGCATTTTTTTTTTTTGTAATCGCAAATGCGATTCATGCATGCTTTTCGCGCCAACTCAAGGGTTGGCGTGGCTCAGTATTGGTACGGCCTCTAAAGTGTACGCACGTTGTCTGTGTTGTTATAAATTTACTTTATAATATACGGTGTGTATTATTTACAGCCACCCTGTACAGGGTTGAACAAATTCTAACCTCTCCCACTGCACGACACGCAGAGAGCGCAACCTAACCTCACCATCCCCGCGTGCTCCCTTGAGGATCGCCGCTGCCTCCCCAGTTGGCTGATGATACACGCGTTCACCGCGGGTGGCTCACCTACTTGCGGTATCATACAGGCTTCGGACAGCATTCAAAGTAGTTCTAGTTCTCCCAATAAAGGACAAAGGACTCACAAGTCTCGCTTGTCTCCGTAGTCTAGCCCCGCCACAGGAGTGACCTTGGCATGCAAGGTGATTTTAAGAATTTACTACAGTATCCAAAAATAATATCGCCACTTCAAGTAAACGATATGTTACGGGAGATCAAATCAAAGGCAAAGCACGCAGAGTTCTGTTAGTCATAAAAAGTGGCATCGTGTGTTCAAATGGTTGCTAGTTCCTGATACAATGTAAAGCATGCTACACTTCAGAATGAATGTTAAAAACAAATTCAGAATTCAACATACCCATGTACCCAGGACATAGTGCCATCTTGAGCCAGTCGAGTGTTCTGTGAAATTGTAAAGAAAATAGACTTATATCGACACGTTGCACTACAGAAAAAAATAAACATATTACAATTAACAACTGACACCACAGTCGGATGAAAGAAAGTTGAATAAGCAAATCGTTATATTTCGATTGCTAACTGCAACCCTCTTCAGGGGATTTCAGTTAGCAGTCGAAATACATAGCTCTTTCTTTCATCCGACTGTGGTGTCAGTTGAGATTTACAAATGTGTTCCTACATTTTTCACCAATGATATTACAATTAGATTTATCCACTAGTAAGAGAGGACATAGTAAGAAAAGACTGCTTAAAAACTTTTAAAAAGGAAGTAAAAAGACAGTAATAGAAAAAGATTAACAACAAAGAAATGAGTATAACAATCTAATAAGGAAAATAGCCATAGAATTATATTATACACATACGCCCGCACGCGCGCGCGCGCACACACACACACACACACACACACACACATATATATATATATATATATATATATATATATATATATATATATATATATATATTACAAAGGAAGAGCATGCCGACAGTAGACCTTTTGGTCCATAATTAGATGGGATGCGGAAAAAAGAAACAGATAAACAATTAAATAAACAAGTAAATAAAAGAATAAAATAAGTAAATAGATAATAAGTTATAAACAAACAAATATAATACCAATCTATTATAAATAAATAATAAAATAAGTAAAGAAATAAATAACAAAAAGTAAACATAATAAATACCAAAAACATAATAGATAAATGAAACTAAATTAGATAAAAATGGCAGTAATTACAGCACATTTCTTAGGTGATTATCTAAATGAATCTTAAAACTTCGAACTGTACTACATTGCACCGCCTCTGCTAGGAGATTATTACATTCATTTACTACACGATTGGCGAAGGTATTTCTACCCACTTCCAAATTAAATCTACTTCCTGGCAGATTGAGACCCTTATTTCTTGTCTAATTCTCATTCAGTGTGAAAATTTCGTCACTTTTGATGTTGCCAATTCCCTTCAAATGTATAGAATATTAATTGTAACGTATTCACGATCATGGGACACTATATTGGTAACCCGAAGAAAATTACATCGAACCCTCGAAAAAAAAACGTATCTGGTAACCACAACGAGAGAGCAGGAGCAAAGTCAAAATGGCGATGTTGTGGATCTTCATTTTCCTCAGAGCACCTGTCACACGGGCAATATTTTTTTCTCTGGAGTGTGTCGCCTCATACACGGCTTGCCCTCACATTACCTACATGAATTTGAAGCTAGGTATTATAATTGGAGTGTAAGGGGACGGGACACACGAATGTTGCTCCTTTCTTATATACAATTACGAGTAGAACATAAGAATGAAGAAGACCGCAAGAAACCATAGGGTATACACTATGCATGCCCATGTTCATTACCTCCTATCATTCCCTTCCATAAAGTTATCTAACATTTTCTTTACACAACCATTAGCTTCAGAGCTTACTAAATGGTTACTAAGTCTATTCCATTCGTTAACCGTTCCATGAGTAAACTAATTCTTGCCTATTTCCTTCTTAAATCTAAATGAGTCCATTTTAAATCCATTACTGCGAGACCTGCCCGGTTTTGTTTATGTGACGACCTTGTGTGCATCACCCTTAGGTAAATACACACACTCACGCACGCACACACGTTCTTCGTGCAGTCTTGAGTCCCTTTCCAGATCATTGATTTTGCCTAGGTGGAGGGGTTGTACTTCAAGTCTCAGCTCGCCCACACAACTGTAACATGAGAAAGGACGAAACCATCTTCAACACAATACAGTTATCCACTCATCTGTATTCCAAATACTGGTTTCGAACCAGCACTTGTTTTGGACTACGAAAATTAGAATATCTGCTCTGATATGCAGGTGAAAAATATTAAGAAATGCATGTAAAACGATCGCTCTGAGTTTGTCACTGCGTGTCAGTTATGTTTCAACTGCACCATCCGTGAAGAACTACTCAATAATTTTTATTTTGTAGATGTAGCGTTTGCTGCTGAGTATTCGTTTTATTTCATCCAGTTTATTTTATCTTGTTTTATTTCATTCTGTTGCACAACAAAATGTATTTCGCTGAAAGGCAAATACTATATAGAAAATATACCAAATAACCAGCGGTTCAAGATCAAAGTTTATGGTATTTACCTGAGAACGTTTCTAGAATTCTCTCAGCGTCTCAGTGCCCTGTCGACCCGTAACGATTTTATCCTGGTTAATCAAACGGCATAATCTGATGAAGGTAGGACGCAGAAGGGTCGATTATTTGTTTTTTGTTTAAATTAATATGTCGGCAGAGGGATCGATTATTTGTTTTTGTTTAAATTAATATGTCGGGGATTTTACTAGTACTGCTACGGACCAGTTATGTAGTATTCTTTCATTATTGGAGGACAATATAAATAAAACGATAAAATTTCGTAAAATGTACTATTCCTCCTTTCCTCTCGAAATTTCTTTTCCGCTACCTCTGTAACCACCTTTCTTGCGGGATAGTATCACCCAAGCTAGAAGCACCAATATCAGGACGTAGTACAATATATAAAAAATAAATCTTAACTTGAAAACAGAATGATGTATTAACAAAAGATAGTAAGAAAGAACGACAAAACATTACATGATGATCAGTGGTCATAAGTTATGTATGTCACGAGCTGATGCAACATAATCTCTGTATTCTTGTCTACTGATGATGAATAAAGTAAAAGTTTGTAAAACGCAGAGAAAGGAGCGTGAAAATTCTCAAGACGCAGTTTGTGTGGTCCGTGCTTTACTGTACATAAAATTCTTGCCTCAAGAATATCTATAGAATCTTATCGATTTCTGTTTTCTGTCCCACCCAGCATTATGTATTTGTTGTCCAGGTATATATAGTTTTCTTCGGTCATGTCTGCTCGTCTTGTTTTATATATATATATATATATATATATATATATATATATATATATATATATATATATATATATATATATATATATATATATATATATATATATTTTTTTTTTTTTTTTTTTTTTTTTTTTTTTACATATTTTTACCCATTTTTTTTTTTTTACAATTTGCATTTATATTCTGCTTGGCTTTATTAATTTTCCAGCTTGTCTCACAAGTTATTGAATGGATTTTTCGTTATGTTGCAGTCATTGTAATTGTCTTGTCTCTTCTCCCTTTTTACTTTGATCGCCCCTAAACCCTTGAATCTCCAATCTTTCTTCTCATGATTAGCCTTGTAAATTCAAAGTCCATATCATAAGAGGTCTTTGAACGGCTTCTTGTTCTATCATTTCCCTTCTGCATCGGTACTAGTGCACCCCAGTCCAATTTAGGTCCGGAGTATTTCGTTATTACCAAAATGATCAAATGCCATTGCCTGAAAGATGTATACTTATTTTACTTAGACTGTTTATATATAAGGACTGCACAGAGGAGAATGGAGATATGAATAATGGGAATAACGCCGAGAGACCTAAAGAGAGCAAGTTGGGTGAGAGAGCAGACTAAAGTGAAATATATTGTGGAGGCGGTAAAAGAGAGGAAGTGGAATTGGGCAAAGTTAGTGCGAACGACTGATGAGTGATGGAGTGTGTTATTGAGTGGACGCCGCGAGATGGGAAGCGTGGAAGAGGGAGACCAGACAGAAGGGGGAGAGACGAGATTGAGAAGTTTGCGGGAGTGACGTGGCAAATGTTGGCGCGGTCGTGTGAATCATGGAATGCTATGAGAGAAGTCTTTGTTCAGCAATGGACTCAGGATGGCTGACCTGACTGGTTGTTTACATATCTGCAGCACTGAGAAAATGAGTGTTATTCTGTCTTGCGTCGATGCAGTGCGTACGTCAGGCAACCCATGGCTTGCATTGAGTCCACTAGATTATATCTGCATGCATCATAATTTTATTTTTTTGATAATACATATTCTGAACTTGTTGCTCAATAAGAGAAAAAAAAATGCGCTACGACGGATCCGACAGCAACAGGTAATTGTGGTTCTCGAGTAATACATGATATAAATGCATGTCTCACGCCAACTGATCGTACTTTTTTTTCTCGACTCGAATTATACGTTGCTCTTCATCTTTTTCACACCGTATCATAATGTCGTTCCCCCGATTAAAAGAAAATTTTAAACAAAATTTCTAACTTTATTAGTTGTTTTAATTTGTGACACATAGTGTGATGTCCTGTACACTATGAGGATTGTAGAAAGATCTAAATTATATTCAGTGGCGGCGCCAGGGGGGGGGGCTTGGGGGGCTTTAGCCCCCCCCAAAAGTGGCCAGCCCCCCAAAAAAAGTGACCAGCCCCCCCGTTAGCCCCCCCAACTGAAATGAGCAAATTGAAAATAACACTCAATGAAATAATATTATTAAGTGGAACTTTTAATTGCCAGGGCTAAAGATTTGTCAGCTACCATTAACCCCCTCCCCTTCTGAAATGAGGATAATATATGTGTATCATCATATTACTATAAGCCCCCCAAAAAATTTGCTCAGCCCCCCCCCCCTTAGCCTCCCCAACTAAAAATTCCTGGCGCCGCCGCTGATTGTATTAGTTTACGTCTGAAATTTTTTAGTCCTAATTCCTCCCTAAAACCCCAAGTTTCCTACAGAATGACTCCTTCAAGACTGAGAAATCCTTTTATTAGCAGGAGCGTCATGATACTCGACTGTAAATAGTTCTTTCTTCTTTCCCTGGTATAGGTCACATGTGGAAGGACTGTATGTGGAAATGAGCATCAGGTAGACGAGTCTCTGCTAATTTCGGGATCATACTAATATGTCTACATTGTAGTGTTAATAGTTACCAGTGAGCGGAGGAAAATAGAGGTACACCGTACAATCGACCAATCTTAGGTCTCTTAGAAAAACATAAGACTACTCTGGAATGAATGGTATCAAAAGAAAGGTAATCAAATAAGAATATTCACAGCATTTGTATAAAAATAATTCTTAATAATTCCTTGTAGTTTTTATAAAGTCTAACCTAACCTATCTATATACCAAATGAATAAAACATAAATTTGCCACACTTAGTCTGATTTGGCCAACGATCGTGAAAATTAATCTCCTTCGTGCAATTTATCTTTTCGCGACTGGGTTGCACAGTTATTAGGAATTTGCTGACCCGTCGGCGATCTCATTATAATTGGTACGGTGGACTTTCTCATGGCATGCAGAATGTCCGCCAACCAAACGGGTTTTGTACTTAGCTGACACTCAAAACAAATAATGCAAATTTATCATACATTATTAAGTGATTGATAAACTTCTATATACAACTGTTTTTATATAATAAAAGTGTTTCCTGCTATCAAAAATGTATCAATGCTGTAATAATGAAAGATAGATCTGCATATTTTTATACATGTATATCACGTTCGGGTGTCTACAATGAGTTTGTAGTGCCTGGACAAAACTCCGTTCATGAGGTCACTGTAAACTATTCTCAGCTTTTTACGTTTTGTTAAATAATGCGCTCTATTGGAAATATCTGAAGTTCGGAAATATCCAATATTCAGGGAGAATATTTGAAAAAATGGCAGAATAGCGGATATACGTCTGGCAACCGGGATTCATAGACAGCAGTTTTTCTTTAGCCTATACACGCCTAACAGGTTTTTAATGACCCTATTACATACAGGATAAAAGAAAAATATTTCATTTTCTGTTGATTCTAAAACAAAATTCGTATGTTACGGTAAAATATTCAGGGATCCTTTGACCTTTCTTTATTATAATTATTTTGTCAGCCTTGTGGGCGGCATGTCAAGACTAAATTGCCGCTCCCCTAAATTTAGTACCGCCTCAGGGTATACGCAATTCCACCCCCACCCCCCATGTGAGGACCTAACGTGACGGCAAGATCAACTTTCAAATGTTCCCTTGTGGACACCCGGACTTGGCCCCTGATACATCAAATCAATGAAAATATACTTTTTGGTTTTGTTGTATTAATACAATTTTCTTGTAAAAAAAAAAAAATCACAAGAGGATCACTGTTTAAAGAACTATATCACACACTCCGTGAATGAAAGATATATTTCCATCGTTCTGACGTATCACGGGACGTGTTAGGGTGTCTACAACGGTTCCCATCAAACCGGAGTTCTCATGTTGGCTGCATAAAATTGCTTCAAATTAACTTGTCCTACGGTGATGCAGGAGGATCAAAATTGAGGTTTTGAAATTGGACGGAGCGCCCTTCCCCTTCCTCTGGTGGGGCGTGAGTAATTATATTACTTGGCTGTGGGGAGGGCGAGCCCAAGGTAAGGGAGTAGGATTTTCTCTGAAAATTAACGTAATTGAAACAAAAAAAGGGCGGAAACATTCTCTCTTCCTCCCTAGCGATAGTTAGACCCATCCTTGACTATGCGGTACAGTTTTGGTCTCCGTCCTACAGAATGGACATAAATTCACTAGTATCAGTACAGAGAAGAGTGACCAAAATGATACATGGACTCTGAAATTTGTCTTACGAAGAGAGGCTTAGGCACCTAAACTTACACTCTCTGGAAAGACGCAGAGTGCGGGGTGATCTAATAGAAGTGTTCAAGTGGATCAAAGGCTATAACAAGGGTGTTGCAAACAAGGTCATCATAATAAAACAACAGGACAGGACTCGCAGTAATGGGTATAAACTGGAAAAATTTAGATTTAAGAAGGAAATAGGCAAGAATTGGTTTACTAATAGGGTGGTCGATGAATGGAATAAACTTAGCAACCATGTAGTAAGCGCTGAAACTATCAGTTGTTTTAAAAAACGATTAGACAACTTTATGGATGGGGACGACAGGTGGTGATGGATTCGGAGGTGCCTTGTGTAGGCCTTACGGTCTCTTACAGTCTCCTTTATTCTTATGTTCTCTCTCTCTCTCTCTCTCTCTCTCTCTCTCTTTCCTTATTGCACAGTTAATCTATTATATTTTTTATGTAACAGTAGAGTCGTGGGGGCAGGGGTGAACTACTAAGGGGGCAATGATAGTGAAAATGTTAAGAACCACTGTTTTATCTTTCCAGTTCTATGTCCACTTAATCACAGAACAAAAACGTTTAGATCCATCAAATCTAATTCAAACATTCTAAACTCTTTCCACATGGGAAACATTCCCTGAACTCGATTTAAAAATGAAAATATCTGACGAACCAAATTATGAGTTCCACCGCACCATAGGGGGTGAAGGAGCCTGTGACATGTTCTCCCACTACGCTACCCACTCACCTCAGTTACACAGAAGAGAACTCGAAAACCAACACTGCGAGGCTATTCACATCATTCGGTAGTGTTGGGAAATTGTATGCCCATCAGGTCGACTGGGTTCTGTTTGACGAGGGAAACCCCGGGAAGGAGGCTGCGACGACAACGCGCTTCAGCGGCCACTGAAGGCGCAGTGCTCTATGCTCCTTCGGCCTGTCCTCATGCAAGCTTCATCATCGTGGAGTCACGCACGCACGCGCGCACGTACGCTTACGCGGGCAAGGTCGTTCCCTCCCGCGCACACGCAGACTTCAGAATCTTTTTCGTGTCACGTCATCACTCAGGAAGTCGGCCATCTCGGCGATACTGGAAGTGTAAGCGCGGTGACATTTAGAAGTTTCTTTTGTGATGACTATACAATTTCCAGTTTCCATGCCTATTTTAGGTTTTATAAACAATGTGAACTAATGATGCTACTCTAGATATTTGTACATATACATATACATATGTATATATATATATATATATATATATATATACATATGTATAGATATATATATATATATATATATATGTGTGTGTATTTACCTAGTTGTATTTACCTAGTTGTATTTTACGGGAAGGGGAGCTATGCTCGTGAGGTCCCGTCTTCATATCTCATTTTATCTAAACTATTTTTAAATTCATGTATTGATTTTGCACACACCACTTTCTCATCTAACTTGTTCCAACTGTCTATTGCTCTGTGAGGAAAGCTGTTCTTTTTAAAATCTCTTCTATAGCTGTCTTTTTTTATTTTCTTTCCGTGTCCTCTTGTATTTCTGTCATCCCATTTTATCAGATTCTCTCTATCAGTAATTTCTATGCCTTTCATGATTCTGTAAATAGCTATCAAATCTCCTCTCTCTCTTCTTTGCTCTAGTGTCTGTGTGTGTGTGTGTGTGTGTGTGTGTGTGTGTGTATACATATATATATATATATATATTGATATATATATGTATATATATACATATATATATATATATATATATATATATATTTGTGTATATATATATATAATTATATATATATATATATATATGTATATAGTTAGAGGGCAGGATAGATAAGATGGGGGAGAGGGTGGGAGGGGGGGATTTGGGGGTCTAGTGGAAGGAAAGAGTGAAATGGAAGGAATATATATATTTACAGTATATATATATATATATATATATATATATATATATATATATCTATATATATATATACATATATATATATATACATATATATATATATATACATATATATATTTATATATACTTTGTTTGTTTGTGTGTGGGGGGGTGTGGGGGGTGTTTGGGTGTGCTTTTACCTAGTTGTATTTACCTAGTTGTATCTTGTGGGAAGGGAAGCTATGCTCGTAGGGTCCCGTCTTTGTATCTCGCAGTGTCTAGTTTGCTCTTAAATTCGGGTATAGTTTTTGCACACACTATTGTTTTGACCAGTTTGTTCTACAGTTTGTTCTACAGTTTGTTCTACAGTTTGTTCTACAGTTTGTTCCAGATGTCTACCACTATGTGTCAAAAACTTTTTTAGGTCTCTTCTATAACTATTCTTTTTTATCTTTTCCATGTCCTCTTGTATTTCTCTTGTCCCAATATAGTAAGTCCTCTCTACCAAGGACACCCGTGCCTTTCATGATTCTGTAGATGGTCAGTAGGTCGCCTCTCTCTCTTCTTTGTTCCAAAGTCGGTCATTTCAATTTAGCCAGTCTCTACTCATATGACAGGTTTGAAAAGGCTGGGGCCATTTTCGTGGTTGCTTTCTGGATTTTTTTCACTTTTCTTTATATTCTTTTTGGTACTGGGTGACTAATATTTTTTTAACCATTTCTTCGTCCAAATAGGTAAAAGCCACCTTTATTTATCTTAGCAAGTTGTAGGATTCTCCGACAATTTTATCTGTTTATCAAGGGACAAGTTATTTGAGATAATTACTCTCAGGTCTTTTTCAGATCCCACTTTCTTCACTTCCTTTGTTCCAATTGTATATTGTCCTGATATTCTTTTTTTTTTTTTACTTTTTCCAAACTCCATTATGCTACATTTCTTAATGTTGAAGTCTACTTCCCACTTCTGACTCCATTTCCAAACCTTGTTTAGGTCTCTCTGTAGTGATTCGCAGTCCGTTTCGGTTTTCACTTTCCTCAACAATTTAGCATCGTCTGCAAAGAAGCTCATGTAACATT
>NW_027467710.1:2983988-2999496 GCF_046742065.1 Oratosquilla oratoria
AGGGGACAAGGTGATACTTCATACCCAAGATGCTGAGATGGGAGAGATTATTGAAAATTAATTTTCATTTGTTTCTGATGAGGACGTGTGTTTTGACTCTGCCTCCACCGCTTAAGGGGTAAAGACCTTTGGTACACATAATAATAATTTACCTCGATTTGCATGCTAAGTAAATACATGGCGTGTACCTACTGATCATATTATTTTCTTGATATTTTTCATAAACCGCCTCTGATATAATCATCTCCGTTGTGGATGTCCTGAAATGGACGAATTAAATTTGGGCTCACGACACGGGACGTCACGAATCCGCCATAATTGAGCTCAGTGCAATCACATGAAGCGAAGCCAGAACGTTGGCATTTTCTTCTTCTTCTTTTTTTTCCAAACCCTTCGCTAATGAGAGGGTGCCAAGGAAATTAATAAGATAGTATGTTGGCGGCCAGAGGAAAAAGGGAATTGTCATCCGGCACAGAATGGGTTAATCAATATAGACTCCAGCAGTCATTCTCAATCTAGGACTAACTTGACTTCCGAGGGTATGAATGAAATGGTAGGGAGTAAATTTATGTATGTGTACATTTTTTTCCTGATTAACGTTCATTGTGTGCAGAGCCTTGATGTCAATGGTGTTTACCTACTTTTTTTGTACTTAAGAACATAAGAATGAAGGAGACTGCAAGAGACCATAAGGCCTACACTAGGCAGCTCCGTATCCATCAACACCTGTCATCCCCATCCATAAAGTTGTCTAATCGTTTCTCAAAACAACTATGTTGGTTATCCTTTTTTTTTTTTTTTTTTTTTTTTTTTTTTATAAGGAACGGGATAAATGATTAAAAGTACCAAGAAGAGAGCGTAGTGAATCAATGACGGAAAATCGTTGTGCTATATATGCTGAACCCGAGCGTCACGGAAATGAATCACGCTAGAACAAATGAACATAAGAATGAAGAAGACTGCAAGAGACCATAAGGCCTACACTAGACAGTTCCATGTCCATTACCACCTGACATCCCTATCCATAAATTTGTCTAACCGTTTCTTAAAACAACCGATAGTTTCAGCGCTCACTACATATTTATTAAGTCTATTCCATTCGTTGACCACCCTATTAGTAAACCAGTTCTTGCCTATTTATTTTTTAAATCTAAATTTGTCCGATTTAAATCCATCACTACGAGTCCTGTCCTGTTGTCTTATTATGATGACCTCGTTTGCGTCACCCTTGTTAAAGCCAAAGCCTTTGATCCACTTGAACACCTCTATTAGGTCACCCCGCACTCTGAGTCTTTCCAGAGAGTGTAAGTTAAGGTGTCTAAGCCTCTCGTCGTAAGATAAATTTCTGAGCCTATGTATCATTTTGGTGATTCTCCTCTGTACTGATTCTACCGAATTGATGTCCATTCTATTGGACGGAGGCCAAAAATGTACCGTATAGTCAAGGATGGGTCGAACTAACGCTAGATAGAGTTTGATAATTACCTCAGCACTTCTATTTTTAACCGTCCTAGTAATGAAATCTAATGCTCTATTAGCTTTATTGCTTTATTCCTGGCGCTAACGTATTGTTTCCTGGATTTAAGTTCAGGACTCACTAGAAATCCCAAAAATCTCTCGCACTCAGTTTTCTCTAAAAACGTGTTATTTAAGCTATATCTATTTTCGGGGTTGTGTAGCCCTACGTTTAACACGCTGCACTTTGAGATATTGAAATCCATTTGCCATTTCACCGACCATGTGAACAATTTGTTAAGATCATCCTACAGAATCTCGGCGTCGTCTCATGACCTAATTAGGCGTCCTATTATAGTGTCGTCCGCAAATTTACTAACCTCACTATTAATCCTGTTGTCCAAGTCATTTATGTACATAATGAACAATAAGAGACCCAAAACAGAGCCCTGGGGAACTCCACTAGAAACACTCCCCCATTTGGATTTTACACCAACTATGGTGACCCGTTTTCTGTCGCTGATCCAAGCTCTAGTCCATTCTAACACTTTTCATCCTATGCCATGGGCTTTGATTTCATTAGTCTATGGTGGGGCAACCTGTCAAACGTTTTGCTAAAGTCAAGGTAAATAACATCGTAACTATCATTGTTATCTAACGTCTTATATACGCTAGTGTAAAAAAGATAGAAGATTAGTCACACATGACTTACACTTGGAGAAATCATGCTGTGACTCACGAATCAAATCATGTCTCTCGATGTGATCTCTGAGTCTATTAACTATTATTGATTCAAGCATTTTACCTATAACTAATGTCGAACTAATTAGCCTTTAGTTGCATGTAGACGATTTATCTCCCTTTTAGAAAACAGGAACTATGTTTAGCTGCCCCCAAGCAATAGGCACAAAACCAGTGTCTACCGACTTATTAAATGTTTCTGTTAACCGGTCGCAGATTTAAAATTTACACTCTTTAAGCACTCTCGGAAACAAAAACGCCTGGACCCGGGGATTGTGTAGCTTTAAGTCTTTCAATCTATTTGACTACTTCTACCTTACGAATGCTGATATTAGATAGTCTACTTTCTTCATCCCCACTGAAAATCGGATAGCATTCAGGTACCTCATCTAACTTCTCCATAGTAAACACCAAAAGAAAACACTTGTTAAACGCCTCACTTATTTTTCCTTCGATTCTATCATGACATTTTCGTCGTTTTTAATTGGGCCTATCCTTTCATTATTTTTTGTTCTGTAGAGATGAAAGAAGCCCTTAGGGTTGGATCTAGCTTTGCTGACAAACTTAATTTCATAGTTACGTTTGGCTCTGCGCGTGTTCTTTTTAACCAGTTTTGCCATATCGTTATATTGGGATCTAAGTTGTGTTTCCCCGTTTTGTATTCTTCCATAAAGTCCTCTTTTCATTCCGATCTCATGTTTCAGTCTGTTCGTCATCCATTTGGGAGAATTGCTATTCTTCCGTATGGACTTTAGGGGAACAAATTAATTTTGTGAATTTAGAATTAAGGCTGTTAGGATATTGTACATTTCATCGAAATCGCTGACCGGGCTGTTGACCTCGTATTTTTACGTGACCTGACCCAAAGTACACATATTCCCCTCTGACCACGCTAATGACGTCCGGACTGACCGTGTATCTTACTCCGTCACAGCCCCCTGGGTCGGTCTCGTAAGTTTTCAAATGTCTTAAATACTTTCTCATCTCATCAAAATTGGCTCTCCTGAAGTCCGGTACTAGAACGTTATTCGTACTATTTAATTCTTCCCAAATAATGATAAATTTTATTTCTTGATGATCGCTGGAGCCTAGACTATCTTCCACTTTTGCGTTTTTGTTAGTTGCTCATCATTAGGTAAAAGTAAGTCCAGAGTATTCTTTCCCATCGTAGGATCAGTAATCATTTGTTTTAGGAAATTATCCTACACCACACTAAGAAAATTTGCGCTTCCTGATCTCCTAGTAAAAGATCCCAGTCAGTGTTTCTGTAATCAAAATCTCCCATGATCACAAAATTTTTGTACTGGGGCATCCTGCAAATTTCATGAGTGAGGGGGTCATCAGTCTGCTCAAGGCTGAGGTTAGGAGGTCTATATAGGACGCCAGTAATAAGTTTCTTATTCTTGCCTATAATCTCCACCAAACAGATTCTGTACTATCCTCTTCCGTAATTGAATTGTTGATCAAATAATTTATTGTATTTTTAACGAAAAGTGCTAGTCTTCTCCCATTCCTGCCAATCCGGTTCTTGTGAGAAAAAAATTATATCTTTCTATCTCGATTTCCGGAAGGAAATGTTTATCAGCCATATTGATCTAGGATTCAATAATAGCTATTATATCAAATCTATGCATGCTTTACTTCGCAGCAAATAGAATATATCTATTACGCTTTTGCTCTTTGTATAGTATTTTTTTAGTCTATCTTCCCAACACCTTGCCTAAACTATATTCCGATAACTCCCCCCCCCCACCCCGATTCCCACGTAATCTACCGAAAAAAAAAGCAGGATGCCTAGCCCTCGCTCAAGGAATTCAGCTAGGAGCCGAAATCCTTTGGGTCACAAGTGCACCCCTCCCTTGCATATAGATGATTCTTACCGTAAAAGTGATCCCAGTTCTCGACAAATGCCCATCCATTGGCTTTACATTTTGCCAGACTGCAATTCATTGCAATAGACCTGGAATTTCCCATGCCTCCAACTCTACACCTGACTCCCTATAAAACTATTTCCTGTTCCCATCCTTACACAACACGCGTGAACGCACACACTTGTAAGCTTCATTAATGAAGTACATAAAACTACTTCCTACCTGTTGACGTCAAAGGTATCAACGCCACCCCTAACTATCTATGCGCCAATCAGATTCCATCAGTTCATCCCCTTACATACGTAAAAACAATAAACACATGTAATGTCAGCGTATGGCCTCCATACACCCGACCCTCTTACACCAATCAAAACACGAGACATTTACGTACAACCAATCAACACACAGAGCGTCAACTTCTAAGCTCCACCCCCTTACACGTGACGTCATCGTGCGACCTTCTTTAGCACCGCCCACCACCAGACGACGCAGCATCCCGAGTTGAAATGCATGTTCGCAGTGCGGGACTCGAACCCAGATATCTGAATTAGTGGTTGAGAGCAGTACCACTGCATCTGTCTAACCGGTGTGTCTGTGTGATTCAACACCGTCTTGTATCACGTGTTGGACTTATGATCGACATTTATTATCCTCCCGGATGAGAGCTCATATATATGGGTTGATCTATGGATAATGCTGTGACCTTACACACACACACACACATGCACGCACACACACACACACACACACACACACACACACATAAAAAAAACTACCATCAGAGTTGGAGTGCCGGCTCGCAGTGAAGCTATATTGAATTGTATTCATCCCTGGGCGGGACTCGAACTCGGATAGCTTCATTAATGGTCAAGAACCCACTGCGCCGTCGAGCCAGTGTGCGCGTGTGTGTATGCGTGTGTTCGGGTACAAGTGTGCATGAATGCAAACGAGTATGTGTGTGCGAGCGCTAAGGAAGTATGTATTAGCACGCAAACATGTCATTATGCTAGAGAGAGAGAGCGAGAGAGAATTTTACTCTGTGCGATGGTAATTGTATTTGTGCATGACAACGTAATGGGAGTGAATGGGAGGTGGTGTATAAGTATTGCTATCTAAAGATAAACGTTCATGAATAGGCCCTACATCGTATGCAATCCGGTAGAATCTAGATTGGAAGTGAATTCTATTTAATAGTGTTGGAAGCCACACATGTCCTTGGGATGTTCTAGGTGTAAATTTAATTTTTACAGCACAGTAATACTCTGGGTGCAGACGGACTATTGGTGCTGTTATCAACATCGTCATTATCATCATCATCATCATCATTATTATTATTATTATTATTATTATTATTATTATTGTCGTTGTTATTACTATTATTATTGTTGTTGTTATTATTATTATTATCATATTATTATTATTATTATCATTATTATTATCATTATAATTATTATTATTATTATTATTATTATTATTATAATGGGTGTGAATGTGGTGTGAAAGTGAGTGGAGGTGGAGGTAGAATGTAGGTTGCGAAAAGCGAGTAAATGCCTTGGTGGATTAAAAAGTGTAATGAGAAATACATTTGGGAATGGATTCTAAGAGGAGATTGTATGAAGGAGTGATTGTGCCGACAGCACTGAATGGGGCAGAAACATGGAACATGAGAGAGGAAGAGAGAAATTTGAATGTGTTTGAGATGAGTTGTCTGAAAAGTATGATAGGGATTACTAGGCTGGATAGAGTGAGAAAGGAGGAGGTGAGGCGGAGAACAGGGGTAGAAAGGGAGTTGGGAGATTAGGTTGATGAAAGAGTATTGGGATGGTTTGGACACATGGAAAGAATGAGTGAAGAAAGATTAATAAAAGAGGTGTGGAAGGAGTGAAGATGAGGGGTCGACCTAGGATGAGATGGATGAATGGGGTAAAAGGGGCATTGGGGATTCAGTTGAGGAAGGACGAGAGAGGACAGAAGATAGGGGTGAATGGAGAATGGTTGTTTATGGATGATGCGATGATGCATGAGGGTGAGTGGATGGGGGATGGGGTTGAGGGAGTGTGTGTGAGAAATAAATTGACGCAGTCCGAAGGGATTTCTTCCTGTCTTTTCCTTTTATGCATGAGGGGACGGAGAGGGGGGGGGGGTCGCGGATTTAATGAAGCGGCCTTGCTGTGGATGTGCTGTGTCTTGCGACACTGCTTCTGACCCAGGGCAGTGGACGAGATGCAGGGATAACCTAGATATGGATCAAAAGGTCTCCTGTCGGCATGCTCCGCCTTTGTAATCCTTTGTAAATCCTTTGTAACCCGTCATCCAGGAGCTGCTAAGAGGGAGGGAAGGGGGTGGATGGGAGTGGTGTATGTGGGGATGGAATGGGTGGGAGTGTTTTTTTTTTTTTTTTTTTTTGCCACCTCCCTTGTAAAAGGAAAAAAGCCTTGGTATATGTATGTATTATTATTATTATCCTTATTACTACTACTATTATTATATTATTGATGTTATTACTATTATTATTATTATCATTATTATTGCAATTTTGTAGTTGATCTACATTGGGTTGGTAAGGTAAACTAGGAGCAAGTCCGTTTTACTGGTCTCAGTCTTCTCTCTTTTACAAATAAAAGCAACCTCCGAGGAAGACTCGGGAGGTTGCCAGATTCTAATTTCCACAGGTACAAGTAGGCTGTTGCCATGATCATACATTATTTTCTTATATTTATTATTTACATTACATGGACTGAGTCTGGACTCTCAGTATCCATGCATGGGATATATTTACATAAGAATTTACAAAAGATAGAGACATACGAGAAATATGAGGTGAGGAAATAAAATGTTGACACAAGTTGATCTGGAAAGGTTGGCAATGACGAAAGGAGAAATATCTATTGTGCTCACAGGTGTTGAGCGTCGCCCGAATCCCCTGGCTCCGCTGGTCTGCCAGCTCCGGAAACAATGGCGCGGTCCCTTGGGAGGAAAATCCGCGCACAATACCGGGTCCCCTGAGAGTTATCTGACGATGTCGGCGTTCACTGTCACCCCATATGCGTGCGTGCGCGCGTGTGCACGTTAGACATCTAAAGGATTGACTCTTCCTTTCAATCACCTTGCAACAGATGCTCGGCCCAGCTACCACTCACTGTCCACAGTGAGACTGATGCTCATGGAAGATAAGAAGTAATACAAGGCCTTTGCAGAACCTTGGCATGAAGATACATACACATAATGTTGGAATAATGGTGGTATCGGGAAATACTCATGATTAAAATTAAATTGACTTAATTGTATGAGCATGCAGAGGTAGATATTATGTCCGTTCACCTAGGCAAAATGTACTCTTATAAAATTGTCGCTCGATTTCGAAGACTGTATGGGGAGGGGGTTAGGAGGTTTTGGTGAAGAGGATTGGTGATGGTCCTCTATTGCAGGGGTGGTGTGAGTTTGTGAAGGAACAGTCTATGTCGAGGCCACGGGGAACTTTTTTTTTATATGATTTTTGTGCAATACGGTCTCTGTAAGATTGTGCAACCTGAGTGCTTTGACTTTGTTCTTTGACTCATGTCCAATAACACGATAGGGTCCAGAGTATTTAGGGGAGAGCTTCGAGGTGGGGGTGTGGTTGAGTGTGTCAACAATGTCTCCAATTTCAAATGTACAAGTTTTGGCTGGTTTGTTATGCAAACGGACCATTTCGTTCTTAGATGAAGAGTATTATGGATTCTCTTGAGTATATATATTTTTTTTTCATTTTTTACTTCGACCTTGACATAATCATTTAAATTGTACATGGAAAGTAATTCTCAAAGAAGGTCATATGAAAGCCCTTTGTCCGAGCAAAGGAGGACAAAATTATGTGATTCCGATATTGACCTGTTAATGGAACTATTTATGCAAGCTTGAATCATGGGGACATGTTCATCCCAAGAAGGCTTGTCGTTCCCACCGTGGGAGATGGAAATCCACTTATGACACTGTGGTGGTTCTCAACACCATCCTAGATATCAAGACTGCTCTTTGAAGTCAACCAGTTGAAGATCAGCAGTTTCAGTGAGCAGGATATTGACTTACTAAAGGTGTATGCTAATGTGATAACCTAATACGAAACGTTGAATTATGATGTAGATAACATTTGATCCGACAGTCAATGCTTCGTAATTTATCCGCATGCTTGATATGCCGCCATACTCGGGGAAACGAAATTTTGGCGGTATACCAAGGCTTGTGATATAACGAGGTATACCAAGCAAGGAAACCAAAGTATCATTAACAGTTTGGTAATTTGATTCAGTATATATGGGTGCCAACAGCACTGTATGGGGGCAGAAACATGGAACATAAGAGAGGAAGAGAGGAGTTTGAATGTGTTTGAGATGAAGTGTCTGAGAAGTATGATGGGGGTTACTAGGCTAGAGTGAGAAATGAGGTGAGGAGGAGAACAGGGGTGGAAAGGGAGTTGGGAGATAGGGTTGATGAAAGAGTATTAGGATGGTTTGGACACATGGAAAGAATGAGTGAAGAAAGACTAGTAAAAGAGGTATGGAAGGCAGATGTGGAGGGAGTGAACATGAGGGGACGTCTTAGGATGAGGTGGATGGATGGGGTGAAGGGGGCTTTGGGGAAGAGGGGAATGTCTGCTGAGGAAGGACGGGAAAGGACAGAAGACAGGGGTGAATGGAGAATGGTTGTATATGGATGATGCTGTGATGCATGAGGTGGAATGGGCGGGGGATGGAGGGTGAGGTAGTGTGTGAGCAAAATTTGACGTAGCCCGAAGGGATTTCTCCCCGTCTTCTTTTATGCATGGGGGGACGGAGAGGGGGGGTCGCCGATTTAATGAAGCGGGCTTGCTGTGGATGTGCTGTGTCTGGCGACACTGCTTCTGACCCAGGGCAGTGGACAAGGTGCAGGGATGACCCGTCATCCTGGAGGTGCTAAGATAAAAGGGAGGGTGGAGTGTATTCAGGGATGGAATGGGTGGGAGTGATCTTATGCCTTTTCCTTTTTGGCTACCTCCCTTGTGAGGGAAAAAAGCCTTGGTATATGTATGTATATATGGGTATGCGTCTGTAAGTATATTATTAAAAGGCTGCAGCTAGTCATTGATAGGTTCAGATTTCAAAATCTAAAGTAAACTGTGTTAAAGTACCCTATATCAATCTTGAGCTAATCATGAGATGTCACAAACTTCAGAGGGACTTCAGCTTTGTTATAATATGTTGATGTAGCGGCTATCACCGATTAAAAACATTACCAATAGCTATTGTGTAATGTGGATGCTCCATTGAAAACATTCCTTTAATTAATGTACAGTACAAGTGGATGACCATTGTGTAATTTGTCAAGGAACCGGCTCCGACTTCTATGACTTTGACCATTCGGTGTACAGAGCTTGGCGATATAACGAAGTTAACTTTAGGTTAACAGTACCCACTTTTGCATATATTATATATATATATATATTATATATATATATATTATATATATATATATTCATGTGTGTGTGTATGAACATGCATATATATTTTCGAACCTAGATTTCTCCAATCATTGCTTTTGTGCGCTCCAATGTGCAACACTCGAGCAGACGCTGCATTGTATTCAGAACACTTGCATGCATGCATGTTTGTGAGAGTGCTTGCATGTGTGCGTGCTTGTGTGCTTGGGGGCGTCCGTGCTTTCGTGCGCGGACCAGTGCTCAAAGGGGAGGAGCGGCTTCGGAAATTTCTAGTGACCCGTTTCTCCATCCTTCCCTCCTTTCTCGTTTTCTCCCTCTATTTCTTTCACTCTTTTTTTTTTCTCTCTCTCTTTCAGTGTTTCATTGTCATTTGTATCTTCCTTCTTCCTTTTTTATTATTTTTTCTTTTGTTTCATTCATTCATTGCATTCTCTCCCTCTGTCACGATTGTTGTCACAGGGCTGAATGAAATCGATTGGCTGCAGCCAGAATGGAACTTGTACCTTCCGGTACAGGAAGAGTTGACCGGAAAGAAACACCGACAAGGGTATTGCAGCTATGGATGTACGGAGGGCAGGTACAGGAGGAAAACGCAACCTCCATTCTTATCATATAGCTAAATGAAATCGCTTGGCATCGACCACAAAAATATGTAAATAAATATTGAATAAGTCAATTAATTAATAAACAAATATCTAAATAAACAAATTATATATATATATATTATATATATATATAAATGAATAAACTAATAAATGAATGAGCTCTGCTAGATAAACAAAATTTTGTGTATAAATAAACTGATGAATAAATGACCTCTTTTTGTTCAGGGGGTTGTTATTACAGTGCAAAATACGAAATAATATCTAACAAAGCTAAAAGTAATAAACTATCATGACTGCAAAAATAATAATAATAATAATAAATCTCTCTTGCAATAAGCTAATTTAAGGAACCGACGCAAGGAGACACCTCAATATGATCCAAACAACAACCTTTGCCTTGTGCACTAGGACATCTAGGGCAAGTGGTATTCACCTTTGGTCGGTGAGTGAACCCGGATCGACGAACTGTACAGTAGCTAACGTTGTAGGTTCGAAGGTAATCATAACGTCGTATAATGGTTGTTATCATCATCTTGATTTCTACCACCACACCTTTGATTTAGCCCTTTGTCTTCCAAAACCCCTTCCTATGTAGTCAACCTTCGCCTTCACAGCCCTCCTTGCGCCAAACAAATACCACGTATAAACCGTCCAACAATAACGAGAAAAATCTCTCTCTGGACACTTCACCAAGACATTTAACAGGACGGGCTCATATTCTCATCTGAATGGAATCACCAGATGTTAGTCTGAACAAAAATGTTAAAGAATGTCATCACAACAGAAGTACTTTTGTCTTTCTGACTCCCCGCCAGGCTATTTCATTCAGCCTCTGGGTAACTAAGGGAGTATGGCCTAACTCGTTAGCCTCCTTCCGTAGTGGGTGGCAATTCCTACTTCCTTCTGGCTGCTGCTCGTCTGTCTTATTCATCCATATGGAACCCCTCGGTAGCAAAGAATGTTTTTTTTTTTTTTTTGGCTACTACCTGGAATTCCATGACGACAAACACGGAAATGGATGGTATCCTGCTCTGCCTGTGATTGCAGGGCAATGTATATCTTCGTACAGCAGACACGACGAAATCTGTTCACAAGACAGTCGCTTCGGAATTCGAACCGAGGCCTCATTTGACGCCAGGCCAATACTTTACCGACTGAGCTACAAGAGCTTCAAAAGTCGACAAAGGCCTGGCGTCAACCAAAGCTTCGGTTCGAGCCCCGAGGTGACTTTCGGAAATTATCTGAAATTATATGCGTCGTCACTGGCGATTCACTTCAGATATTTGCAACGACGAAGGTCCATAAAGGTTTCGTTCCAGCTTCACCACAATGTGTCTCTGTGAAAGTTAGGTAAGGACTGCAGTTAGCAGTTTACCTATAATCTTTGGGGATTAGATAAACTCCAAGTTGGAGACTTAAAATTCCGTTAGCTTAGTCGGTAAAATGTTAGCCTTGCGTCAAGCAAGGCCTCGGTACGAGCCCCGAGGCGACTGTCGGAAATTATTTGTAATATGCGCCGCCACTATATATATATATATATATATATATATATATATATATATATATATATATATATATATATATATATATATACATATATATATGAGTGGAAAGAGTGGTGAGGTAACCGCAAAAAAAAAAAAAATAAAAAAAAATGGAGTTTTATTACTAAAGTTTCGTCCTTAAGAGTACTTCCTCAGAGTATACACTAAGAAAAATATTCATAGCTTATATACTTCACTTTGCTTACCCCGTTCCTCCCAGACTCTGTCTTTCCTTCGCTCCACTTCACCTCCAACAAAGTCGCTAGTCACCTTTAATAATTTAATAAATCCTTCTCTGTGGTTATTGCAAGGCTTTGAAGCGATGTATGCTGCTTTGATTATTTTTCTTTCTCGTTTTCTTAGTCCTTTATGGAGCACCGCTGTATTTTTCTAGTCAGGAAGGTGGCCAAAATTGTCTATATGAACCACTAATGAATTTGATGTCCGGTGGGTTTTTATATCATTCTTGTGTTCATATAGCCGTTTTATTATTATTATTATTATTATTCCTTTGGCAGTTTCCCCCAAAATAACTGATTGGATTGATTTTACAAGGAATTTTATAAATCAGGCTGTCCTGAGCACCTATCTGGTACTCATTTCTGCTTTTGTTTTTAATTATTTCAATTATTCTGGTCCCTGTGCCATGTGCAATTCTTAACCCTACCTTGGTGAGCAACTGTCCAATTTCATTCGCTTGTCTGGAGTTGGGGACGGACAAGAAGCCCCCATTGTCACCTTTGTCCTCATATATTTGGCCTTCTCTGGTTCTTTTTATTATTCTTAAAGCCTTTCTTTTCAGTCTATGTAAGAGTCCTTGTGGGTAACATTTTCCTAAATATGTCAAAAATGTAGTCAATTTCAACTTGGAGACACCAATAATAAGTTTCTTATTCTTGCCTATAATCTCCACCCAAACAGATTCCGTATTATCCTCTGCCTTAATTGAATTGTTGGTAAAATAATCTATTGTATAACAAAAAGTGTTACTCCTCCCCTGTCCTTGCAAAAAAAAAAAGTATATCCTTCTATCTCGATTTCCGGAAGGAAATGTCTATCAGGCATATTGATCCAGGATTCAGTAATAGCTATATAAAATTTCTCTACGCATACTTTGCCTCACAGCAAATCAACTTTATTTCACTTCTGCTGTTTGTAAACTTTTAGTTTATCCTCCCTCCACCTGACTAGGTGATTCTTTTCACAGTTCCTCTGAGCTGTTTCTATTGCTTAAACTATATTCTGATACTCCCACCCCCACAAATCCCACATAATCTACCTGAAAAAAACCTGTGGGATGTCTACTTCTCACTCAAGGGATTCAGCTAGGAGCCAAAATCCTTTGGGCGACAAGTGCACCCTGTCCCTTGTATATGGATGATTCTTACAGTAAAAGTGATCCCAGTTGTCAACAAATGCCCATCCATTAGCTTTACAATGTTTTGCCAGCCTGCAATTCATCACAATAGCCATGGAATGCCACAAGCCTCCAACTCTACGCCTCGGTAGGATTCCACATACATGTACAAGAACCCCTCCCTTATTCCTAATCTTATTGAGCACATCCTGGAAACACGCAAACAATTCCTCACTCCTTAACTTGCCTATGTCATTCCCCCCAGCACTCAAGCAAAATATGGGTTCCTCACCTTCCTCAACTATACACTCTTCTATCATGTCTCTAACATCACCTATCCCCGCCCCATGGAAACACGTCCGGGTCCTATGCTTCCTATCTTTGTTGCAGAAGCCCCTATCTAAGTATCTTACTTGGCTATCCCCTACAACCAAAATCCTATCTGTGGGCAGGGATCTAGCAATTGCCTTACCCTTCTTCTCTTACATCTTCGTTTCTTCTTCTTGTAGACCCACGAGAGCTTCTTGGCTGTGTCTTGTCTGGGCCTTTGCTCGGTCACCTCTTTTTCTAGTTGGCACTTTTATGCTTGACATTTCTTGCACTTTTGTCATTTTTCAATTTTCACCGATCTATTGGAACACTACTTAATACACCACCAAGTGAGGCCTAAATAAGGCTTCTGTCCACCTAGAGAGGATGATGACTACCTTCACCCACACTGGCCCTGTGAACCATGCGATGGGCCTCCATGACATGGGAGTGGGGGCTGGCCAATCGACTGATTTTTTACAACCTTCCACCCAACATTGTGATCCTTTTCACAATACAATTTTGGCCCTGGCACTGCCATGTGGTATTACTGATTTGCACTTTTGCCCATCTTTCCATTACTACACAGCACCTTCTCTGCTTCAAAATTACTGTCAAAATGGGAGCTCTATCAGGCACATCTACACCCAATGATGAACAAACACACACACACAAAGTGGTTGAAATATAGAATGTGTAAATAATGTAACAAGTGAGAAATCACTCAACTCCATGTGTTAGCAATTGCAATAACAATACCTGTTTACAAGTGCCACCCATTGTTGAGCAGACTTTGATCCTCATAGTATTTGTACCAAGTTTGGGGGAGTACATGTATGCGTACATATCATATAAACGTAAATAATTTTATTCACAAAAGTGTAAACGACATACTTGTGCCTTGCTATTACATATATGGACTGTATAGTTGTGCTATTGCTATTATTTTGTATACATTTGCAGGCTCCTATTCTACCCTCTTCTCTCTTCTTCCCTCAACTCCCACCCTTTTACTCATCTAATTCCAACTTTCCACCTTCACTTAATAAAACAAGTCTGGAAACCCTAGCCCATGAATCAACCAACAACCAGAAGAGGTTGTACCAAAAATACAACCTTCATATCTTTTGACTTAGCAACCCCTTTTATTAGGCGAAAGGGCTTTTTGGTATGTGTATACAGTACTATCAGATCTCACCCAACATGACTTTACCATGCATGAAATTCCACGTTTACATAAGTAAAATATCCCAGCATTTGCCAAACATGACCATGTTTCACGATAGCACGGTTTGAATAGCCTGCAAGGTCGTGTTGGGCACCAGTGTCTGGAGAAGGTCTGGGAACCTGACCTTTTTTTATCCCATAAGACCTGTTATTTGCCCAACACGAATTTAATCCTGCATGATGGCTAAGGAATCTAATACTCATGTTCGGTGAGGTTGGACTGAATATGTTATACATATTTTTCCTTGGGTCATTCCAACTGCTTTTATGGGTGTGGGTGGAATTTATTTTAAAGTTTCAGTGTTTTTCATAGTTCACATTTGTCATTTTCTCATTTTCTTTCTTCTTGTTTGTTTTGTGATGTCTTTATTTAGGTGTTGTAACATCCTTTTTCTTGTTGTGTTTCAGTTTGCTTTTAACCACTTCGGTATGATGACTGTATGGGGCAGAAATATAGAACATGAGAGAAGAAGAGAGAAGGAGTTTGAATGTGTTTGAGATGAGGTGTCCGAGAAGCATGATGGGGGTTACTAGGCTGGATAGGGTGAGAAATGAGGAGGTGAGGAGAACAGGGGTGGATGAAAGAGTATTGGGATGGTTTGGACACATGGAAAGAATGAGTGAAGAAAGACTAGTAAAAGAGGTATGGAAGGCAGATGTGGAGGGAACGAACATGAGGGGGCAACCTAGGATAAGATGGATGGATGGGGTGAAAGGAGCTTTGGGGAAGAGGGGAATGTCTATTGAGGAAGGACGGGAGAGGACAGAATAGAGAGGTGAATGGAGAATGGTTGTAAATGGATGATGTTGTGATGCATGAGGTGGAATGGGTGTTGGGATGGGGGGTGAGGTAGTATGCGTGAGAAAAATTTGACGCAGCCTCAAGGGATTTCTCCCCATCTTCTCCTTTTCTGCATGAGGGGACAGAGAGGGGGTTGCCAATT
>NW_027467710.1:2999996-3012496 GCF_046742065.1 Oratosquilla oratoria
CCACCCCTCCCTTTGTTCTTCAACACCGCGTAATCATATCTTCTAATGAGGCGAGATTAATTTTTTCCTTGTAACAGGCTACTTGCTTGCTGAAACTGGAGACCACTGATAAAAAAATTAAATTAGATATAAAATAAATATAAACTAAACCTAAATATAATATGATATTTTTTTCATGTGTCATTTTTCTGATTTCCTGGCAATCGCTTCTGGACCTTGGGTTTATCTCTTCTTTTCTCCTTTGCTACAATTTCAATCCAGTATTTTGACCTGAAAATCGCCTAACGAATTGTTCTTCTCTTAATCTGTTAACAAGACGTTCTCTTCTGTTGACTTTATTTGAACTAGTTCTCTTATTTTCTGTTCTTCTCTTCCTCAGTTCTCATTCCCTCTTTATTCATTTCTTTTTGTTTTCCTTTTCTGCTGGATTTCATGCCTTACTCATTATTTGCGTTTTACTGGGGCTTGTGCACTAATGTCCTTTCCCACAAATGTTCATTCGATTTCCCTGAAAAAAAAAAATTTAAATCATGATGCCATTCTTTCTGGTTACTTGATGTCATTGTGGCCGTGTTTCCATTCTGAAACTGGAAACTTTTTCTTTTACCACACTCCATCTCGAACAACCATTTTGTTATCTATATTCTTCATTTATCAATTAATTTTTTATCGTTTACTGCATCCTTCACCACTTCTTCCTCCCTTTCCTGTTCTTCCTTTCCGTTTAGAACATTGAAGTCATGTCCACTTTAACGTCACCGAATACTTGGTTGCTGCTCTGCAAACTTAAAATAAGATAGTCTTTCTTGGTTTTCACCTTTTCCCCGACTTTTCTTATCTCTCTCTATCTCTTCCATCTTCCTAACCGTTCCCCCCCCATCCATCCCATCCCTCTCACCCTCCTTTCTTATCCTCCTCTACCATCACCGAGAGTGAGTGCCTTGCTCTGCCCGGATACTTTGACCATGCCCCTGTATTCGAGCAGCTAGGGCATGTGTGTGACAGTCATCGGTGGCAGTTGGGGCAGCGTTCCAGAAGCCTTTAGGTTCAATAGGCGGAGAAGAAAGGAAGTCTTCCAACATCACATCTTCACTACCTAATGAGGTGTGCGTAGTGTCACAGCTGAATAAAATCGCTTGACGACGTAAAAAATTGAAACTGTCTAACCGAGGTGGGTCATTGGAAAAACAAAAAATATGTATATATATATTAGATATTATATATAATTATCTATATCTTATATATAAAATTATTGTTTTTTTTTATATATAGATATACATATAGATATATATATCGCTATTATATATAGATATATCGTGTGTGTGTGTGTGTGTGTGTGTGTGTGTGTGTGTGTGTGTGTGTGTGTGTGTTTTTGTGGGGGTGTGTGTGTGTGTGTGTGTGTTGGTATATATTAAAGACATATATATATATATACATATTTATATACATTATATAGATACATATACATTATATTATACATATATATAATCACTCACACTCCCAGCGTCTCCTCATTCCTCTTAACTGCCCCCAACTCCTTTGCCTTGCCCCCTCCCCCCTCCCCCAACACTCTCTTATAGCCCCACCTTCCGGGTTCCCTCTCCCCCTCCCTCCTAACCCTATTACGCACGTGCTTCTCCACTCTAAAATACGCCCCTCCCTCCTCCTCTTCCTCCTCCTCCTTTTCCACCTCCACCCACTCTTCCTCCTCCTCCCCTTCGTCCTTCACCCCTTCTTTCTTGTTTCTCCTCCTCCTTCCTCTCTGCTTCCTCCTCCTCTCCTCTCCTCTCCCTTCTCCCCAGCTTCATTCCTTTCCTCCATCTTTTTCGTCTCCCACTCCCCCTCGTCCTCCTCATCACCCTCTTCCTCTCTCCTCCTCGCATCTCTTCCTCCTCCTTCCTTCACACTCCCTCCCCTCCCCCGTCTATGGGGCCCACATTGAGGATTTCATTCTTTCTGAGGCCAACGACTTTTATTTCGCTTCTGAAACACGCCCCCTGGACCCCATCCCCCCCAAACAAAAAAAAAATCACCTTCCTAACCCCAACCCCCACTCCCTCCCTCCCTCCTCCCCCCTCACTCCCTCCTTCGCTCATCCCTCCATGCAGACACCCGTCCTCCTTCCCTCTCCCTTCCTCCTCTAACCACCTTCCCCTCTCCCTTCCCCCTCATTCCTACCCTCCGCACACCAAATTGTCAATATCGTATTATCCTTCTGTTCTGTCCACGGGCCATATATTACCAACATTCAAAGCATACTATATCTATATTTCTAATATATCTATAATATAGCTCTCAATATCTATATATATTATCTATATATATGTTGTGTGTGTGTGTGTGTGTGTGTGAGTGTGTGTGTGTGTGTGTGTGTGTGTGTGTGTGTAAGTGTGTGTGTGTGTGTGTTTGTGTGTGTGTGTGTGTGTGTGAGAGTGTGTGTGGTTGTATGTATATGTGTATATGTGTATATATCTATCTCTCTATATATATATAGTATATATATCTGTTGAGGAAACTTTTATACATCCAAGAATGGGGAAGACGGTAGGCGAAGAGGATACCACGGGGCCTCTGGACGCCAAAACACCGACTCTCTCACTCACACACACACACACACACACACACACACACACACACACACACACACACACACACATAATATCTATATATATATATATATATCTATATTGTAAGTGTGTGTGTGTGTGTGTGTGTGCGTGTGTGGGTTGTGAGTGTGAGAGTGTGTGTGGTCGTGTGTGTGTTGTGTGAGCGTGTGTGTCGTGTGGTGTGTGTGTGTGTGTGTCGTTTGTGTGTCTGTGAGTGTGTTGTGTGGTGTGAGCCGGGTGTGTGTGTGTGTGTGAGTTTGTGTGTGTGTGTGTGTGTGTGTGTGAGTGTGTTGGTGTGTGTGTGTGTGTGTGAGTGTGTGGGTGTGTGTGTGTGTGTAATCACTACATCCCTTCCCTAACCTTCAGGGAACACAGGGGAAAGAGAGAGAGAGAGGCGGTAAAGGACGGGGAGAGAAATACATTCAACATAAGAAGCGATTAAATCAGATATAATAAATAGCATACATAAACATAATAAAACACAATCAAACAATAACAAATAAAAATAAATAAGATACTTGGGTCGCGCTGCTATCATAACGCAAACTAGCTAGCTCGCGAACTCGCGCCGAGCGGCCCGAAAGAGTTGCTTGATTCGCTCGTTGGGTAACACAGGGCGGGACAATGTGAGGGACCCGATGCGAAAGAACATAAAATTAAAAATTATCCAACACTAAAATGATGATAGGAAGGACAGAAAATTCAGGAACTCGAGAAAGATTGAGTGAACAAGAAAAAAAAACTATGAACGATATAGTAGGCGATATATACAGTGTGTATCCCTTGGTATTAATATATATATATCTATATATACTATATATCTATATATATATCTATATATATGACATATATATATGTTCAATATATATCTATATATATATATTCATATATATGTCTCCTATATAAGAGAGAGAGAGAGAGAGAGCGCAATCGAGAGATAGAGTGAGATAGAGAGAGAGAGAGCGAGAGAGATACCCACGTGGCTGGAATGATCCAGTGGACCTCCTCCTCAACCTGCAGCAAGCCAAGCCGGCCGCCTTCGGGCAGGTGCGCGCCATTCCACAACATCCCTCCTCCTCCTCCTCTCTCCTCCAGTCTCGACAGCCGTATGGCCGTCATGTCGCGTAACGTTGGGTGGACCTATGACGTCCTTTCGGGATCCACTGAGTTACTATTACCTCATGCCGGGATCCGGCGCATAATATTGACGTCATATAGGGATTCTGGCGAAAGCATATGACGTCATGGTGGGATACCGGCCGCAAAGAATATGACGTCATGTCGGGATCCGGCGAGTTGACTATGACGCCATGTTGTGTACCTGGCGAACGGACCCTGACGTCATGTCGCAAACCTGGCGTATGGGGTTCGTGGTGTCGCGTACCTAGCGCACGACTATGACGTCATATCGTACCTGCTGGACCTTGTCACGTGTGTTCTGGATAGTTCGCTGAAGAATGGACGCCACGTCGTTTACCTACATAGCGACGATTGGATCGTTATAACGTTTACCCGGGGTTGGATCCATGGTCACCTCTGAAATACCAAAAACATCGGTTCCGACGTCACTGTTTACACGGCCCACTGCCATGCGCTCACAGACACAGTATAACCCAATCAGAACCGAATATTTGTCAGACTGATGACCGTGACAAGTATTACACCGTTACGGTTTTTGACATAAAATGTCGTTGCGTTTCTTTTCTTCATCACTCTGTAACGAACTGATGGATCAATTCACCCCCCTACCACCCTCGCACTCTGATGGGTGGAGATCCGGGGTGCTCCGCTGTCGCTCTGCGCCGGTCACTCAGATCATGGAACTTTTTTTATTACCCTACACCTAACCATTTAATGTGTGGTGTGTGTGTGTGTGTGTGTGTGAGTGGTGTGTGTGTGTGTGAGTGTGGTGTGGTGTGTGGTGTGTGTGTGGTGGTTGTGTGTGGTTGGTCTGGGTGGTGTCTGTGCGTGTGTCTCTCTGTGCTGTGCGTGTGTGTGTATTGGTGTGTGCCTGATGTGTGAGGGGGAAAGGGGGAGATCCTGCAATATATCCGGGATCATTTTCCCACAGAGCGTCAGTAAGCTGTTACTACTAACATTATCATAACCCACATTCTATTCCCATCTACTGAAGCAACATTTCACCCAAACAGTAAATACGTACTTAGTTAAATAAGAAAAAATATAATGAATATATATTAGACACTATATTAATAAACACAAACTCAATAGAATAAACTAATTAACGTTTCCATGGAATCAATACTGTGGAATAATTCATAGAAAAGTGGAATGCAAATATTTACCCGCTGGAGTCCCTGATGACGTCATAGGGTAAGAATGAAATTCTTTATACCACCGGACCTCTGTGCAAACCCGATATCCTAAAACTTTAGACACCAAGAAGGAGGCGCAGCCGAAAAAGAAGAAGCAGAAGACAACACGCAGAAGAAGAAGAAGAAGAAGTAATAAAAACAAAAACAAACAACCGTAAGACACAAGTAATCTAAAAATGCATTTGTTTCCCAATTTCTACAAACTTTTCGTTTCATAAAATTCATCCAGGTGCTATTCAAGTGTCTTTTTTTCGGTTTATTTTCTTAATGACTTTGTGTATCATAAACACGGGGACAACATTACAAACGGGGGTGAAATACATGTCATTCCCGGTAAAAATGTGAGAGCAATGACCCAACATAGTACAACTGTGACTGACATCTTCATCCTCCAGAGGCGAGCAAGCAAGCAAGCGACCCAGCGCACCCTCACACACACCACAGACAGTAGAGAGCGAGTAGAGAGAGTGAGAGCAGAGAGAGAGAGAGAGGGAGTGAGCGAGCGAGCGAGAGCGCCGAGAGAGAGGTGGAGAGAGAGAGAGAGAGGAGAGCGAAGAGGAGCGATGAGCGAGAGAGAGAGCTGAGAGAGCGAAGAGCGAGCGAGAGATGAGGAGAGAGGAGAGGCGCGGTGTGGTATGAGAGAAGGAGAGAGAGAGAGATGAGAGGGGAGAGAGGCGAGCGATAGAGAGGTGAGAGAGAGCGAGAGATGAGAGAGAGAGTGTGCGCGTGAGAGAGAGAGAGCGAGAGAGAGATAGAGAGAGAGAGAGAGAGAGAGAGAGAGAGAGAGAGAGAGAGAGAGAGGAGGAGCGACGAGGGAGGAGCGAGAGGTTGAGGGAGAGAGGATGGGGTGAGGGGTGAGGTTGAGCGGCGAGAGGAGTGAGAGGTGAGCGAGGAGGAGGAGAGAGAGAGAGCGAGAGAAGAGCGAGAGGGAGAGAAGAGGTGCGAGGAGAGAGCAGCTGAGGACTAGTGACGAGAGGACGTGCGCAGAGAGACGATGCCGGCGGAGAGAGATGAGGCGGAGAGCGCGAGCGAGCGGGAGAATGACGAGGAGAAGAGTGCGAGGAGAGTGAGAGGGAAGAAAGAGGGCAGAAAGAGGGAAGCGAAACGGAGGGAAGAGAAGAGGGAAGAGGGCGGGAAGAGGGAGAGAGGGAAAGAGATAGGGGCGAGAGAGCGGATCTCGGACAGGCGAGGGAGGAGAATGGGAGGGCGTGAGGTAGGAGAGGGGGAGAGGGAGGGGAGAGGAAGGGCGAGAGGGGCGGGAGAGAAATTCCTAAAGACATGATTGAATACAATAAACAAAAAACCCCAGTACATAATACCCAAGCAATTGATCACTCCAAACCTGACATGAAAACAATCAATAAACAGACACAATTAAATAAATACAATAAAAATGATAAAAAAAAATACATAAAACTAAACAAGATTCCTGGGTCGCAATACACGTTAGCGAAGTTCCTCCCGAACTTCGGGATGACTTGTGAGGTTCTTCGGTCGATCTCGCCAGCTCGATGAGGAGGAGGAACACCTAGGGAGGGGGAGGCGCAGGTACGTTGGGCTCGACGGTGAGATGATCGTTCATGGCTCAGTGATGATCGTCAAACGATTGTCTAGCTAGAGCACAATTCTTTATTAAACTCCGATGACAAGATGTCTTGTCATTTGGTCAAATAAAACAAAAAATCATAAAACACCAAAATGTTTGATCAAACACCAGAAAAATATGACGTCAATCCTCGCTTCGCTCGCAGCGAAGCGAGGACTGACGTCATATTTTTCTGGTGTTTGATCAAACATTTTTGTGTTTTATGATTTTTTGTTTTATTTGACCAAATGACAAGACATCTTGTCATCGGAGTTTAATGGGTTAACGGAAACTACCGACGCGTTTACCTAGATATGATGCCAGGATGGAGGGAGGGAGGGAGGTAGGATGCGCGTCACCCGTTATTGGCTGTGCAATATAGTTCAGTTTGAAGCTCTAAGATTCGTTTAGATAAACACCTAACCAAGATGCTGTAACGCCTACCATTTATTTTATATTATTTGTTTATTTGTTATTATTACTTATCTGCTTGTTTATTATTACTGTATTTGCTTGGTTTTCATTTATTATTATTTATCTGTCAATTTATCATTATTTACTATTTTCCTGTTTGTTTATTATTTAACTATACCTATGCATTTATTTATTTTGTGTGTTATTGTTTATGCTGTTATAATTTTTATTTGTTTATTTATTTATCATTATTATATTTTTTCCACATCCGACCTAGTTATGGACCAAAAGGTCTACTGTCGGTATGCTCCTCCTTTGTAATCCTTTGTAACTAACACACAGAATAAAACGTACTTAACAACACGTCGATCTCAACTTGACTTTTTCTTTGTGTGTGTGTGTGTGTGTGTGTGTGTGTGTGTGTGTGTGTGTGTGTGTGTGTGTGTGTGTGTGTGTGTGTGTGTGTGTGTGTGTGTTTTAACTAATTTATCACAAGTGCCACCAGGGGATATTATTTACCTGGCAAGGGGTTGGGGTTGGACGCATATTGGCATCTCTCTCTCTCTCCTTCCCCCATTCAGCATCTCTCTCTCTCTTCTGACTCCTTAGGTGATACATAATTTGCAACACGAATAGAAAACTAATAAAATAAAATAACTACATAACTCCGTACCGGACAGTATTTTTCCTCTTATTGTGGCGCCAGGCGATTTTAATCAATCCCGTGGCTCCGCTTTAGAGGAGAAATGGCCACAGCGATGGTGACAACAAAGGAGAAACAAATGCCCTCGACGTTTACGTCTTGCTCAAACATGAACAGTCACCTCTATGGATGGGGTGGGGGTGGGGAGGCGGAGTACAGTTTAAACTTGAACGTGATTCAGAAGTGAACAAAGCCAATCAGGAATATGTTCCTTACCCTCCGAACACCAGAAAAAAAAATAATAATAAAGCCAGGGGACCCCCCCACAAAAAAAAAAAAAGTAGTGAAAAGTGGAGTATTTCATGTCCGTTTTCTATGATCCCTGGTGCGCAAATTCCAGTCAAAAATCTACGATGACGTGTATGGCTTGTCTATGACGTCACTCGAAATATAGAAGTGTCTCTAAGCCAACTGGCATAACCCACAACAAAATAACTAAACTAATCACTGAAATTGGAAGGGTTTAACTACTCTTTAACCCTTCCTGGGGTTACAGACTCACTAAACCTCAATAAAATAATTTGGCATTAACCAGAAGAAAAGCATTATACTGAACAACAGACTGGGAAAAAATAATCTATGTAAATAGCGAGGATACAGTTAAAACCTTCAATCCTTCAGCCATATTTGTTTACATGTGACGTCATCGTGCCACGCCCACACCCACCTTACCCCAGACGGAAGAATGAAAACAAACAAATTAATAAATTAATTAAATAAATAAAAAGCGAATAAACTAACAATTAAATAAATGGATAGATAAGTAAATAAACCCGTTAATAAATATACAAATAAATGAATATTGTGTCTTACACCGACTACGACTGTGCGCACCTCGCTGGCGTGCGATGGGGCATCATCACTCTTGCATGGACTTCCAGGTTCTCAACTCTAATATCGGAACTCAAGAGTTTGCACGCCATCTTGCGTGTGCCTGACGCCATAGCGCACTGAGGTCCAAACTCTCCTTGCAAAACTGCACGGTGTGTGTGTGTGTGTGTGTGTGTGTGTGTGTGTGTGTGTGTGTGTGTGTGTGTGTGTGTGTGTGTCTGTGTGTGTGTGTGTGTGTGTGTGTGTCTGTGTGTGCGTGCGTGCGTGCGTGTGTATTCACTTGGTCTTTCACTTGGTCTTTGGATCACGTGTTGGACTCGTGATCGACAGCTATTTCCCTCCTGGAAGAGAGCTCAGAGCTCGTAGGTCCGATCTATGGGTAATACACAACTCCCCCGCCCACGAGTGTCAGAGTACGACCCGAGGCAAAGTGATACCGAAATAATTTCGGCCCTGGGCAGGATTCGAACTGGGTGCTGGGAGCATTTCTGCTTCCCAGTTCAGAGCTCTACCAACTCTGCTGTGTGTGTGTGTGTGTGTGTATGTGTGTGTGTGTATGTGTGTGTGTGTGTGTGTGTGTGTGTGTGTGTGTGTGTGTGTGTGTGTGTGTGTGTGTGTGTGTGTGTCTGTGTGTGTCTGTGTGTGTGTGTGTGTGTGTGTCTGTGTGTGTGTGTGTTTACCTAGTTGTATCTTACGGGAAGGGAAGCTACGTTCGTAGTGTCCCATCTTTGTATCTCGCAGTATCTAGTTTGCTCTTAAATTCGTGTACGGTTTTTGCACACACTATTGTTTCGTCCGATTTGTTCCAGACATCCACCACTCTGTGTGGAAAGCTGTTCCTTTTTCAGGTCCCTTCTATAGCTGTCCTTTTTTTAGTTTCTTTTTCTATCTTCTTGGCTTCCGGGTACAGGAATCGAACTCGGACCTCATGAATTGTTATGTCCTTTTTCAATCAGCTCTCTCCCTCTCGTAGAGAAACCCTTAACTCCCGTGATGGTGTGGACAGCGGCAACCCGCCCCGTCTGTGTTCTTCAAGTGCGCGCTCAAATTATAACAATAACAACAACAATAATGATAATGATGATAATAATGATAATAATAGTAATAATAATAATAATAATAATAATAATAATGATAATAATAATGATGATGATGATGATGATGATGATGATGATGATGATGATGATAACAATAATAATATTATAAAAAAAAAAAATTGTGTCGCTAAAAGACTTGAGTATCATTAAGCCTCGTTACAATATCTACCAACAAGAAAATATACAAAAACAAAACAAGAAATACACAAGCCGCCGCTAATACATACCTAAATAAACAACCAAATACATAAACACACTTAATAAAGTCCATTTCAGCATCCGCTCCCTACAGGAAACCCCCACTTTACTTTTACCCTTCCACTTCCAATCCCTATAAATCCCCCCACAACCGTGGGGGGGGGGGCTTGATTCCACCTCCGTCCTCCTTCTCTTCCTCCTCCCCCTCTTCACCTCCTATTCCTCCCCCTCTCCACCTCCTCTTCCTCCCCCTCCCCACCTCCTTTTCCTCTCCTCCTCCTCCTCTTTCTACCCCCCCCCTCCCCCTCTCCAAGTGTCAGTCCACAGCGGCAGCACTTCTGCGGGTTCTTCTGCCTTTGCTGACACACCAGTACCCCTTAGTCAGTACTCCAGTGGAGAATTAGTGTCACCCCTGCGGACCAGAGCATCACGGTATATTTTTCTTGATCCGACACAAGTATCCTCTCAAAAAAGTGAATTTTATTTCGTCATATTATTAACCCCTATTCCAATGCCTCTTTCATCTCCTTGTCAAGAACGTTAGGGCACCCTTCCTCTCTCACTACGATAGAAGTGTTGGTCATTGCTCCCAAAACACGAATACCCTCACGAGGATTAGTTGGCTGTAACAACAGAAGATTCTAATCAACTTGGGTCACTCCGGAGAAAACAGATGAGGGCTGGATGGGCAACCTACTTTTTATTTAAGTTTGGGCGCCAAAGTTAGCCAAGTCTTTGGTACAAAATTTTCTCGCGTGCCCATGGAGTAGACTGATCAAATGCCTACTGCATATACGAGTATGGGCCCCACCCAGTCAGACGCCCAGCGCATCATGCACTTACCGATCGTCATACAAAAGACTTAGATGTAAAAGGGAACTTTTATATTAGCAAGTTATTCCCTTGGACTCGTTTTGGATATTTTCTACATTATCTGTAAAGCACAAGTGCCATTCGAGTATTATAATCAGCATGAATGTGAAAACAAGTGTGTTTCTTTCAGTTGTCTATTTCTGTGATCACAGGATTTACATAGATATTATGAATGTAAGTAGTGTGTGGGTAAGTTTTGAAGAATTCGTGTGCCAAATTTTATGCTGCTTGCTTTTGGAGTTGCCGAGGATATTCTCACCACTTGATTATGAATATATATTTTCTATTTCCTCCCTCCCCTTCCCATGCCTAATACACAATCGTTAACACACACACACACACACACACACACACACACACACATACACACACACACACATACACACACACACACTACAACTAACGGAGGGTGTAGAGTACTTTCTTAATAAAAATTTTAAATTCGAATATACTAAACCAAAGGAAGTACCTTTTGTATTTACTGGGCGGGGGGGAAATTGCTCGTGGGGTAGTGGGAAAGTAGGGAAAGAGGAGAAGGGGAGGGATTGCTGAGGGAAATGGAAGGAAATGAGGAAGGAGAAGACTTGGCCCAGGCAGACAGAAGAAATGTAAACAAGAAACGGCCCCCCGACCAGCTGAATGACGACGAAATGTCTAATAAAAATGTAAAGATCAGAAACATAGATAAAAGCAGTTCAATGGAAGGTGAGGATGATAATTTCCAAGGATTTAATGAAAGGGCGGCGGATACCAACCTCCCCGACTGAAAAAACTGGAGGAAAAACTTGAACAAATGTCTGACAACTGGGAAGTTAGGTTTGGCAAGATGACTAAAATTGCCGAGAAGTTTGAAAAATTGGAAGAACTAGAGAAGGCGAACAAAAACTTAACTGATGAAAGAAGACCTAAAAAGACAGTTAAGAGAAGTAAAGGTGGAGAATGAGGAATTGAAGAGGAATAGTAAAGAAAACAGAGAAACCATAACTAAAGAAGCTAAAAATTGGAAGACAACCCAAAGAGGAAAACAAAGTTTCATTCACTGACATAATCAAACAGCAATTGAAAGAACATACTGAAGACTCAGTTATTAAAGTGATGAGACAAAAGGAGAATATAGTAAGATATTTAGCAGACAAAAAGAAATGTATAATTATATTAGGAATGGAAGAGAAACACAACCCAGATAGAACCACAAGAATCAAAGAAGAAAACGAAAAAGTAAGCCAATTACTAGAATCAGTACAGGAAGATGAACCGGAAATTATGAAGCAAATCGAAGAGAAATTTAGACTTGGAAAGTATAGCACAGACAAGACCAGACCAATTAAGATTAAATTCAAGTCACAAACGACGGCAGAGAATATCTTATCCAAAACAGGGAAACTAGCAACAAGTGAACAATATAAAAAGGTATGGATAAAAAGGGAAATGAATAAAGAGGAAAGAGAGGAAGAAAAACAGAAAAGACTTAAAGCTAAGGAAAAAAACGAGAACAGAACGGAGTCAGAAAAAGAGAGATTCTATTGGAGAGTAGTGAATATGAAACTAAAGAAAGTCGACATACAAGAGAAAAACATAAGGGAAACAGAGAACACAATGGAAGTGACAGAAAACTAAGAGTGTCTTACACAAATATAGATGGATTAATAACAGGATTGAATGAGCTGAATGATTATTTGAAGGAAAAAGAACCGGACATAATGGGAATTGTAGAAACAAAATTAAAAGGTCCACTACCACCCAACAGTGTAGGACATGATGCATATAATTATTGGATTAGAAACAGAGAGAAAAAGCAAGGGGGTGGAGTTATGTTCCTGACTAAGAAGGATATAAACGTGAAGTGTGTCACATATG
>NW_027467710.1:3017496-3107496 GCF_046742065.1 Oratosquilla oratoria
CACAGCGTTGGACTGTCAAGTACGGTGGTGCTCGCAGTATCTGGTTCGAATCCTGCCCAGGGCCGAAATTATTTCGGTATCGCTGCGCTTCGGGTTGTTACTCTGACTCTCATGGGCGGGGAGTTGTGTGTGTGTGTGTGTGTGTGTGTGTGTGTGTGTGTGTGTGTGTGTGTGTGTGTGTGTGTGTGTGTGTGTGTGTGTGTGTGTAAGGTCATAACATTACCCATAGTTCGGTCATACGAGCTCTGAGCTCTCTTCCGGGAGGGAAATAGTGTCGATCACGAGTCCAACACGTGATCCAAAAGACCAAGGTGAAGGTGAAAACACACACACACAAATATATATATATATATATGTATATATTATATACATATATATACTGTATATATATAATGCATGTATATATATATATGTATGTACTCTATATATATATATATATATATATATATATATATATATATATTTATATATATATACATATGCCAATGGCTTTTTCTCCCTACACAGGGTAGCCAAAAATAAAAGGTCATAGAAACCACTCCAACCCATTCCATTTCCTATATATTCCACTCCCCTCTCTTATCTTGGCACCTCCTGGATGATGGGTCATCCCTGCATCCTGTCCACTGTCTTGGGTCAGAAGCAGTGTCGCAAGACAGAGCACATCCACAGCAAGGCCGTTTCATAAGTTCGGTGACCCCCCTTCTCCTTCCCCCCATGCAGAAAGGAGAAGACGGGGGGAAATTTCTTCGGTTCGGGCTGCGTCAATTTTTTTCTCATACATGCTTCCTCACCCCCCATCTCCCACCCACTTCCCCTCATGCATCACAGCATCATCTATACATAACCCCTCTCCATTCACCCCTATCTTCTGTCCTCTTCCGTCCTTCCTCCACAGACATTCCTCTCTTTTGTAATGCCCCTTTCACCCCATCCATCCATCTCATCCTAGGACGCCCACTCATATTCACTCCTTCCATATCTGCCTTCCACACTTCTTTTACTAATCTTTCTTCACTCATTCTTTCCATGTGTCCAAACCATCCTAATACTCTTTCATCAACACTATCTCCCAGTTCCCTTTCCACCCCTGTTTTCCTCCTCACCTCCTCATTTCTCACACTATCTAGCCTAGTAACCCTTATCATACTTCTCAGACATTTCATCTCAAACACATTCAAACTCCTTCTCTCTTCATCTCTCATGTTCCATGTTTCTGCCCCGTACAGTACTGTCGGCACAACCACTCCTTCATATAACCTCCTCTTAGCATCCATTCCCAGATGTCTATTTCTCATTACACTTTTTAAACCACCAAGGCATTTATTCGCTTCTCTCAATCTACATTCTACCTCCACCCCCACTCTTCCCTTTCCTGCCACATTCGCACCCAAGTATCTAAAACTATCCACTTCCTCCAGTCTTTCACCTTTAATTCTCACATCCAGCCTGCTGTCAATCTCTCCCCTTTGACATCTCATCACCTTACTTTAGCCCACATTATCTTCAGCTTTCTTCTTTCACACACCTTCTCAAACTCTGTCACTAACTTCCTCAATCCCTCCTCTGATCCTGCTACAAGCGCAGTATCGTCAGCAAACAACAAATGGCTCACCTCCCACTTTTCTCCATTTTCTTTAAACATCTCCAACTCCTGACCCACTACCCTTGCATTCACCCCTCGCACCCCCCCCCATCTATGTAAAGATTGAACAGCCAGGGCGACATAACACATCCCTGACGAAGTCCCACCTTTACCTCAAACCATTCACTCTCTCCATTTCTAATCCTAACACAAGCTCTACTACTCTTGTAAAAACTCTTGACTGCTCTTAACAGCTTTCCTCCTATCCCATATATCTGCAGTACCTACCACAGTGCTTCCCTGTCTACCCTGTCGTAAGCCTTTTCCAGATACATAAAAGCCCCAAAAAACATCCATACCTTTTCCTATAGCTTTCTCACATATCTGTCTTACCACAAAAATCTGATCTACGCAACCCCTACCTGTCCTAAACCCACACTGTTCCTCTCCTAATCCTCTCAATCAAGACCCTCCCATAAGCCTTCCCAACTACACTTAATAAACTGAGCCCTCTGAAACTACTACACTCACACTTGTCCCCTTTTCCCTTGTAAAGTGGGACTATACAGGCACTCCCCAGTCCTCCGGCACTCTACCCTCTCTTTAACAAACATTAAATAACCTCACCAGCTAGTCCACCATAACTGTACCTCCCTCTTTCAGACATTCTGTATGACATCCATCCAACCAAGGCGCCTTGCCTGCTCTTGTCATCTTAGCAGCTGCTTTCACTTCATCTTTCCCTATTTCTCCTCCATTTTCCTCACTCATCACATTCATTTTCTTAGCGCTTCCCACTGCAACTACCTTTCCCTCCCTATCCTCCTTCACATTTTAGCAACTCCCTAAAATACTCTGCCCACCTTCCTCTCACTGCCTTCTCTTCCATTATCATCTCTCCATCTGCACCTTGTACTTTTTCTTCTTTACTTTACTCGCCTCCTCTTCCTCTTTTAATTTCATTCCAAAACATCTTTTTATTACTTTCAAAATTTTCTGTCATACTCTACCCCATTTCACATCTGCTCTCCTCTTTGCTTCCTTTATCTTATGCTTAACTTCCCTTCTCTTTACTTTGTACCTCTCATACGATTACCTCGTCCTAATTTGTAGCCAATCTATGAATGCCTGCTACTTCTCTTCTACACTTTTCTTTGCTTCCTCATCCCACCACTCACTACCCTTCCTTCTATCTCCTCCCGCCCTCCTTGTTCCACATACCATCTTTGCACACCTTATAACTCCCTCCTTAAACCATCCCCATTCCTCCTCCACTCCTAGTTCTACTCTATCCTTTACTCCCTCCCACTCCTCTTCCAGCTTCTTCTTATGCTCATTCTTTTTTTTTCTTTCTCATCTAAGCAGTTCACTCTAAGTATCTCCCTACCTTCTGCCCTTTTCCTCTTTCTTCACCTATTCTCCACTCTCAATTTTATCTTCCACCAGAAAATGATCTGATATTCCCCCACTCTCTCCCCTTAGAACATGTCCATCCATAACTCTTCCTACCATACTCTTGGTCACCACTATATAGTCCATTAACACTCTATCTGCTACCCTTCCATCCACCACGCTCTCCCATGTGTACTTATGCTTGACTTTCTTCCTAAACATTGTATTTGCTATCACCAACTCTCTTTCAAGACACATCTCCACCATCAATTCTCTACTACGATTTTTATCTGGAACTCCATACTTCCTAATCACTCCATCTATTGGTTCATTTCCTACCCTAGCATTAAGGTCTCCCGATACAACTACATTGACATTTCTCCCTAATCCCTCTATGCACTCATTTATATCTACCCAAAAAGCCTCCCTTTCCTCTACGCTCTTCTCATTACCAGGCCCATACGCACTTACAAAAACCCACATCTCCCTTCCCAGCTTCACCTTCATCCACATCAACCTTGATGAAACCTTCTTCCACTTCACCATCCGCTTACTTATCTCTTCACTTACTAGTATAGCCACCCCTTCTCTCCCTCGCCCCTTCTTCACTTCTGAGTACCTCCCAGCTACACTTCCAAACTCACAGTTGCCCTTTCCTTTCATTTTAGTTTCACTCAAAGCCAGCACATCCATCTTTCCTCTCACACACATACTGCCTATCTTTTTCCTTTTACTCTCATCTGTACCACATCCTCGCACATTAAAAGACCCAAACCTTAGGGTACTGGTTGGAAAACTCCCAGACCCTCTTATGCCTTTACTTCTTTTTTTAGGAATGTGTATATATATATATATATATATATATATATTATATATATGTATATACATATATATCGTGTATATATATATATATATATATATATATATATATATATATGTAAATCTTGGCAGCAGGTTTTCTTTTAAACATGTTTTGTTAAAAACAACTGCGCATTCGGCACTACAAAGCTTCTTAAGTAGACTTTCAAGTCTTCTGAATGTAGATTTCTGTTTTTCACAGGACAGACGGAATAATAAATTTCCAGTAGACATTAGGAACTTTTGTTGAGAAATAATGTACAGACGTTTCGCTAAACGCAGTTAGCATTTTCAATGTAATAGAGACAGAGAGTACAGGACATAATAAACATAGAAAGAAAGCTCTGGGAGAGGTCACAACATAAGACACGGGGGGAGGTCACGACGTAAGATACGGGGAGAGGTCACATTACATGTGTGGGATGACGGGGGGATTTTGTCACTGTGGGGCAAATGTCCGTTGAGGGCCAAGTGTCCTCTCTATGAGTCTGGCGGAACGTCGGAGAGGGACTTGGATGTCGGTGTGATTGGAAAGTGTGTTGTTGTGGTAGAGAGGGCTACTAGTCCTGGGGAGGGGCTTCATGCTGGGGAGTAATGTAGGGGCTTTCACTTGTCTGTTGATAGTTGGTTGTATGTCTCGTATAATAATTGCTTCCAGGAAGAAAAGTCTAGACTTTTCTGATTCCTTGGCGAGAATGACGGTGTTGTCTTCTAAAAGTTTTCTTGTGATTTGTGTGTTGTGTTTTTCTAGTAGGTGTAGTTTGGGGCCTCCACTTGACAAGTGGGAAGACATTCTTCTCGACAATGTCGTTCTCGTTTGGCCAACGTAGCAGTCGAGAGGCGTACAGTCCTCTAGGGGGCAGGAAATTTTATATACTACGTTGGTGCAAGCGGGACCTTCGGGGCGAGGAGAAGTGTTGTTTCTAATTAAAAGTGTAGCTGTTTTTTGGTTGCGGTAATATATAGAGAGACGAACTTTGTCATTCTCACTTTTGAGTTTTATGTTCCCGATGAATAACTCTGTTCAAAACCTTCGCATCTTCTTTGTAAGCTGTGAACATTTGGGCAAGGTAAAACAGGGTAAAAATCTACCTTTCGCCTACTACTAGGGTTGGAGGCCCGTGGTACCATTTGTTGATGACACTTTTTAGGACACGCTGGCAGTCTTGATTGGAATGTCCATTATTAACTAGAACTTGAGTGGCCCTGTTTATTTCTGCCTGGGTGGAAGTCCAGCGTGAGCAGTGGGTGAGTGCCCTCCTAAAGAAGGCACTAATGGTACTGTCTTTATAACGTTGGGGGCACTCACTGTTCCCATTAAGACAGAGACCAGGGTTGGTGGGCTTAACATAAACGGAAGTGCAGAAGTTGTCACCCTCTTGTTGAATCAATACATCAAGGAATGGGAGAGAGCCTCTCCCCGTATCTTACGTCGTGACCTCCCCCCGTGTCTTATGTTGTGACCTCCCCCAGAGCTTTCTTTCTATGTTTATTATGTCCTGTACTCTCTGTCTCTATTACATTGAAAATGCTAACTGCGTTTAGCGAAACGTCTGTACATTATTTCTCAACAAAAGTTCCTAATGTCTACTGGAAATTTATTATTCCGTCTGTCCTGTGAAAAACAGAAATCTACATTCAGAAGACTTGAAAGTGTACTTAAGAAGCTTTGTAGTGCCGAATGCGCAGTTGTTTTTAACAATATATATATATATATATATATATATACTGTATATATATAATGTATATATGTATATATATATATTATATATATATACTGTATATATATAATGTATATATTATATATATACAATACATATATAAGTTTTGTATAAAAATCCAAGGCCAAAATCATCCCAATATAATCTAATGTGACACAGCGTACGAGGAGCACCAGCACGATACAATACTGTATACAGCCGAGACCACCGGAAGCTGACACCAAGGAGCGTGTCGTGTCGTGGCGTGTCGTGTGCAGGACCCGTCATGTGATCGAGTATAATCATGACGTCACTGATCTGGACCTGAGTGCACAAAAATTTTACAACCTGGAGGGAGGGAGGGAGGGAAGGGCGGGGGGGGGCAGGTATTGACTATAATGGTAATAACAAATTCTGTTATTGAAATTTTTAGAGGTTTTCCACAGATTCTAGGTAGTGAGATATTCTTTATTGATTATAAATATAGCTTTCTGGGCGTTATTGACAATAACGGTAATAATGAATGCCCTGTTGTTGATGTTTCTATATGTCTTTCAGAGATATTTGGTACTGAAATAAAAAACAATACAATAAATACTTCTTGTTTAGTCTAGCGAGCTTTTTTCAGATATTATTACCGAGCCCGAACGTCATGTTGGTGAAAGATTTTTTTCTTTATTTTCATTCAACAGTTGGCCTGTAGCACTTCAAATAACAGCAATTTATTGATTTATTAATCTGCTTATTTACTTATTCTATTCATTTCCCTAGTTATTTGTTTATTTAAGTTATCTATACATATAATTTACTTATATATCTGCTTTCGTGGGCGTTCTTTATATATTTCTCTAAATATATATATATATATATATATGTATATATATATATATATATATATATATATATACACGAGTATATATATATATATATATTTATATATATATTAATTTAACTTTAATTTATTTATTTTACTTTATATATATTATATATACATTTATATAAATTGAGGCATTTCTTCCTTTATATTGAGATCTTCAAATTCAACTGAACAAGGCGTAACAGTGAACAAGCTATTTACGAGACGAATGGTTGGGCCCAAATTGGTGTCAGTTGTATGTTTGTATTCTGCCTTTCGTCTGACGATTTTATTCAGATGATGAGGAAAAAAAGACCAGGTCCTCCTCCAAATGGAGCGGGCCAATATGGGTTCGGTGACCGCAAGAAAAAGGGAAAATAGTAAAGAAGTCACTCACAACAAAATTCACATCTGCATAAACCCGAAGACCACGTGAGATCCTTCAGGGAATAAAATCACCTGGCGACAACTGGAACATTTGTGCAGATGAGCGAGCGTCAGTGAAGGGATTAACCCATTCAACTCCGATGACAAGATGTCTTGTCATTTGGTCAAATAAAACAAAAAATCATAAAACACCAAAATGTTTGATCAAACACCAGAAAAATATGACGTCAGTCCTCGCTTCGCTCGCAGCGAAGCGAGGACTGACGTCATATTTTTCTGGTGTTTGATCAAACATTTTGGTGTTTTATGATTTTTTGTTTTATTTGACCAAATGACAAGACATCTTGTCATCGGAGTTGAATGGGTTAAAAGGGAGCAACACTCTACACCAGTGTTTCTTAACCTGGGTTCGATCGAACCCAAGAGGTTCGGTGAGTCAGTTTCCGGGAGTTCGGCGGTTTGGTTCACCCTTGGGTTCACATTGATTTGCAGTAAATATTCATTTATGTTTTTGTTTTATGTGAAATTCATGTTTTGTTGGTTTTGTTCTTTGAACACAGTGATTTCGTGTACAAATGATCCATGGTACAGTTACTGCACTAACACAGTATATAATTCCTGTTTTGAATTTGAAGAAAAAAAAAACACATTTCATTTTTCCAACTACGAAGGGTTCGATGAATGCATGTATGAAACTTGCGCGGTTCAGTACCTCCAACAAGGTTAAGAACCACTGCTCTACACTCAAATACCCACGACGGAAGTTCTTATTTAGATCTGCCACCACCACTACACCTTCCCAGCCTCCATCTTTTTTTTTTTTAAATCGATGAGATCACTGTTGTCCCAGTCAGAACACTTCGGTGATACTGATACACTGAGAGAGAGAGAGAGAGAGAGAGAGAGAGAGAGAGAGAGAGGGAGAGAGAGAGAGGGAGAGAGAGAGAGAGAGAGAGAGAGAGAGAGAGAGAGAGAGAGAGAGAGAGAGAGAGGGAGGGAGAGGGAGAGAGAGGGAGGGAGGGGGAGAGAGAGAGAGAGAGAGAGAGAGAGAGAGAGAGAGAGAGAGAGAGAGAGAGAGAGAGAGAGAGAGAGAGAGGGAGAGAGAGAGAGAGAGAGGGGGAGAGAGAGAGAGGGGGGAAGGGGGAGAGAGAGAGAGGGAGGGAGGGAGAGAGAGAGAGAGAGAAAGGGAGAAAGGGAGGGAGGGAGAGAGCGGGAGGGAGAGGGAGAGGGAGAGAGAGAGAGAGAAGAGAGAGAGCGGGAGGGAGGGAGGGAGAGAGAGGGAGAGGGAGAGAGAGAGAGAGACAGAGAGAGAGAGAGAGGGAGGGAGGGAGAGAGATAATAGTAATAATAATAACATTAACTCCGTATAATCAAGGGGGTTGTGGTTTCATACTGTACTGGCTGCCACCGGGTGATTTTAATCGGCCAAAGGATCCCCTCCCCCTTCCACCCACCCTCACCCATGCGTAGAGATAAAAAAAATAAGACGGCGTGTAATTTTTGCGTCCGCCCGTAATCATCAATTTAGTTAAAATTTCGCGGTAACTAGCAACTCCTGTTCAATCACATGTTAATAAAGTTATCTAACCGTGTTATGACCCACAAGTCCTTTGCAGCTGAATGAAATCGCCAGACGGCAGTCATAACAAAATATCGGAGTTATATGGGGTCCCGGTCTGTGAGGGCCTTCATTTCAAAACACGTTTATATCCTTCAGTAAAGACAGGCTTTATAATAGGAAGAAGGGACACCGTCTAGCCACCGGATACAAGAATCCACGCCCCAGATTATCTTCCTGAATAAAAATATGTGGTATGTTTGGAAGTGGCTACCCACTTCAAAGGGGGAAAAGGCCTCGTTCGCGTGTGTATTTCTGTTCAACCGATCTTGGACTTCCATATGTAGTGCTGTTCAGTTTTAACTCACACACATACACACACTCGTGGCGCAGTGGTTAGAGTTCCTAGCTGCCACTACGGCGGTCCAGGTTCGAATCCCGCCCCGGGCTGAAATAATTTCAGTATCACTTCGCTACGAGTTGTTTCTCCAACTCTCGTGGGCGGGGAGTTGGATGTGTGTGTGCGTGTAAGATCACAGCATTACCCATAGATCGGTCACATGAACTCCGAGCTCTCTTTCGAGAGGGAAATAGCTGTCGATCACGAGTCCAACACGTGATCCAAGACCATGGTGAATCTTACATACATACATACACACACACACATATATATATATATATATATATATATATATATATATATATATATATATTTATATATATTATATATATATATATATATATATATACGCAGGCTACATTTTGCAGGAACGTATAAAAATTCCATCCTTGTGCTAAATCAGGCAAAAAACAACGATATTACTCTTTTCAATTCACATTTCTTCATAGACAACTTTCTGGAAGGTAGGCACAGTGTCGCCTCTATCCTCTTGTGTGTGTGTGTGTGGCCACAAACCAGTCTGGGAAAGGAGGAGGGGGAGGGGTCGAGAGGCCACAATGAGATTGAATAACATAATATCACTACTACCACTACTACTACTACCACTATTTTTACTACTACTACTACTATCATTATTATTATTACTATTATTACTATTGTTGTTGTTATTATTATTATCATTACTATTGTTATTGCTATTATCAATATTATACTCGTAATATGACCACAATTTCTGAGTTCTGCATTGAAGCCATGCTTGATTTACAATCAATAAAATTATGTTGTACAATGTATTATATGATCTATTTCGTGATAGTTTACGCGTATATTGCAATTCAAAATCATATTTCTACAATTGAGTATTTTTTCGATATTATGTTAAGAAGGGGTTTTAATCTTATCTAAATGGCCGTTCAGTAGTCATGGTACTCATATCCATGTAGATAAGAGGCTCCATTTCGTCATGTGCCTACGTTGATACCCTAAAGCAGTACGCCGTAAAGGTAGAGAAGTTGTTTTCTAAACAGAGCTTACAAGAGATGCGTCCCAGGACGATAGAAGTTGACCACGTGACCGCTACGTGATTCGTCATTGGTCGGCCGATGCTACTTCTCCCACCCCGCCACCCGTTACATACGGCGTTAGTCACCACGACTTGTCTTTCTCCCATCGCTTTTTTCTAATCAGTGTACCGATTCACCCCTTCGCTCTTGACCAAATCTTTCACCATAATTATATTTGTCATACTATAGGTATGTTTCTTTTCTTCTTTTTATTCCAGAATTTGTTGTCTGACATGCATTTCTTGTGATTGATGACTGATGAAAACATAAATTCGTTGTAATAGCGTTTGAATTACGGTTGCATGACTATTATGTCCCTTGACCCTTTTTTTCTTATTAGGTAAAAATCCTTGTATGTGGTGCGTTAGCGTGATGGATTTCACTTCAACGGCTACACGCACTGAGTATAGAAAGATAACTAAACATGTAAATAAATAAATGAACGAATAAAACATTTACAAATTGCACATACCATGGTGTCCGACAATGACAGGATTAGCATATCCCATTCAATAATATTTCATCTTTCATAACACTGATCCTTTCACTGGTTTGTATGCGCAAATATCAATATACATAAAAGTTACCTCGATTAGAGTTTAAAGATGAAAATATAACAAGCGATTCTGTCCAAGGGAGAGATTTAATGAGGGATATATGAAATTAATAAGTATCTGCATTCTCTTTTGAATGGAGACTAGTCTCCTGTTAGGGGGTGGTGTTAGTACCAACTTTTTTATATAACCCCCTTAAAATATGGAGTTGATCAGTATGAAGAAGAAAATACCAATCATAAACAGATTAATCAATCCTAATCCCCCTGTACATATCCCTTGATGTTTGCACTTCCCAAAAAAGCGTTTTTGACTCAAAGTTGCCTCACAATATTGGTAAAGACCTGAAATACAGTACGGAAACTCAATAATATTGACAATAGATTTAATAGAGACAAACAATAATGTACATCAAGCACAGCAAGACCAGAATGTGTGTCCATAGTGTTCAATTTGGGTGTCCATAGTATGTTATTGTTCATCAACACTGTCAACAGACAGTCAGTGACCTAGGATTATGTCCATCGTCACCTCTGCGTTGGAGGTAATGTTCTTCAGGTACAGTTTCAGGTTCACTGCATAGGTGTTGACTGGAAGCTTTTTGTGGTCTTTTATGAGGTGAAATAAGTCGCTTGATTTCGGCAGGGAAAGTGACGTGTCTCGAACACAGCGAACCTCCAAGTACACCTTTGTGCACCGTTTGTTGTCAGTGTCTGCCACATACTTATCTACTGCAGCAGCCGAGGTGAATGGTCCACCCATTCTTGTGTTCCATGCCAACATGATTTATGGTAGCTTTTCTCCTTTCTTGACCACACTGCCATAGGCCCTGAATGACCCTGATTGCCTCCTGTCGATAAGATCCGTGACTTGGCTTTGACCTGTGCTGCTGATGCACTGCCAAGCTGCTTGGCACCTTTTCTTGACGGCTCGAAGTTAACAAACCCAACACTGTGCTCTGCATTCATGTTGTGAATCGGTGCCTCCTCTGCGTCCATCTGAGTGACAGCATTCTGCCTCTGAAAGCCCGTTGCCAACTTAGGAAGGATCATCTTCAGGAGCTTAATGACCTGGGGTTGGAATGAGGTTGCTACTTTGAGTATGGCATCACAGACGTCCTCATCATACTTTGTATGCTGGAACCTTTCCTGGGACACAAACTTGAAGGCTGGTTCCTGAACCTGCAGCAAGGTGGCCACATCTACCTCCTCCAGTTCCTGGTATAGCTGCTGAAATGATATTGCTGTAGGTTGTTTGAGCTGACATAGTCAAAGACAGGTATGGCTCGACTAGATTAAGTCCAAGAAGGGCACCTACACAGTACATCACCTTCAGGAAGTCAGCGTCCAAGAAGCACCTCACAATGCAAGCTAACTGTTTGGTAATATGTTCATATTTCTGCAGAAAGGATACCACATCTTCCAAATGGTAGACACTGATGGCGCAGATCAGTGCCAGGCAATTGAAGCGCTCGTGCTTGAGGCTGACACACTTGTTTGATCGAGGCGCTATGTAGATATCAAATTCATATGACTGGTTCCATGGTTTGTGATCAAAGTCACGGTTATGAGTCGAGTCATACAACCGACAACTTGTTCAATCACACATGTTGCGATTGTTGTTGCATTGACAAGAAAGTTTGAGTAGCTTTTGTCTCTACCCAACGTGTTCTCTATTTCAGCCCACTGTTTGGTGATGACTTGATTAAACATCAGAGTTGGGTGTACATTGGGTGTGTTCAGAGTCCAGACTTTTTGCCAATAGCTCATCCACTTTCAAAATACGAGCTGTGTGGTCTGTAATTACAAAGTCTATCTTCTCGAACAGAGTTTTAGATGCGACACCACTTGCCGTCTCCATGATTTCAAGAACTGCCACCCTGAGAGCAGCCAAGTTATTCCTGGACTCAGAAACAATGTTCATGGTTGGTAGGGTACGGTATGTTCCATTGACAGTGATACCCTGAAGAGAAAAAGAGGCAGCGAGCTCCCTGCTTCTTTGAACTGTCGTCAGAATAAGTCACAACTACTTGTTCAACAGAGTTTATAATCTCCTGGACGATTTCATCCAGCGCCGTGACTTCGATGCTCTTGCCTGCATTCCTGACACACTAGGATTCTGGCAGGGTGTCCAGATCAATAATTTCTGGCTCATGTGCTTTCCAGTTTCGCCCAAACATCTTGTTGCCGACTATGGTCACAGCTGATTTTACCTGCCACTCAGACATGTGGTAGCAGCTCTTCAGTTTCTCAACAGTCTCGTAGAATTCTGGTCGGACTTTTCGTATACTTCACGAATGTGCTGATATCGTCGTGGCAATTCATCATGCTGCTGAGTGACTGTCGCCGCCCGCCACTTCTCAACACTTGGACCCTCACCTTTTTCACCAGAAATATGACTTTCAACATCAGAATCGGTGTTGTGTGTGTCCATGCCAGCATCTTCAGAATCAGACTGTTCGCTGTCCTCAAAGGATGCAACTGACACAGAGATTTCTTCTTTTCACACTCAGCTCTCATTCTCTCAAGGTTCTGCATATCCTTGCTCCGACGCTCCATTGTTTTCATCCTTTTCCTGCCCACGAAGTCTTCACAGTACATTTTCTTCTGGGTTCTTTGACCCTCAAAGAAGTCCCATTCCATTTCATTCATTTTCACCCCATGTTTCAGTTCCATCTTGCGTATTTCAGAGTCCTGGCAGAACACGTCTATCAACTGTTTCATCCTTTTATTAAATCCTGCTGCTCTCGCTTGAAAACGGCCACTTTGTCGCTGTTTCTGTGTCTGGATCAGGATGACAAATTCACCGTACAGCTTCAGGATGTGTTCCTCTATGTGCCTGGTGTGGATGGTGTACAAACAGCAGAATAGCCAGTGTTGCTGAACCAGCTTTGCCATTGAAGCGCTGAGCTTGGCCTGCCCGCTTTGGCCGCAGCAAGTAGAGCATATTCTGCATGATATCTTTGCCAATTGGGAGCATCTCATGCGGTAATTCTGCTCTATATAGTCCACCCCACACAGTCTTCATGGAATGAGATCTCGTGTCTACGCTATAGTCAGCGCAAGGAGAAATGACCGATAAGGCGGGGCTAGGAGATTTCCCGGTGTTGCCACATGTGGGCATCCATGGCGAGAACGTGCATGTGGATGCAATGTTTTCTGAATGCAGTGTGAGGGGGGCGGGGCCAGAGATTAGATGTAGCGGCAAAGTCGCTCTCTCATGCACATATGCCATATCTAGACTTAAAGAAACGAAACCTTTGTATAGAAAACATTGCTTTGATTTTTACCTCAGTGGTGGTGTGTGACAAAAAATTATAATATAATCATATGAGGCAACATTATAAAATTATAAAATAGAATTATAAAATAAAATGAAATTATAGAATAATTATATGTGGCACCACAGGGGAACTCCCAGTGCTCCGCCCTAACGGCCAGATCTCAGTGCAACGGGTATAGCCATTTCGATTCAACCTGCAAAAAGAGAAATCGTATTATGTTCCTGTAAACAATACTCTGTTCCACTCATTAGTTCACCTGAAAGCACAAAAAAATCGATTATCATGCAAAATCATACAAACATCATATTTTTAGTCGATTTTGAGGGTGACAACTTTCAGACATGTCCAGGGGGGTTATGATGATCCCATGGACCAAATGTTGGTATTTCCAGATTCAGATAAGCCTAGATCATAATATCAGGGGGAGTACCGCATCGAAAGGATGACTTTTGCAAAATAATACCACCCCCTACTTACTGTAAATGATGGGAGGGGGGGTCCGTGAGGAAGATGGTATATCGATTGATCTGTACAAAGATACAAGGACTGAAAGTCATCATAGACTGGTCCAAGTGAATCATTGTGTGATGGTATAGTGAAAATCTTACCTGCCTTACCATCGGCATCTGGAGTCCTAACAGTACGTGAGGAGGATCCTGCTATATCAAAGCACTAAAACGAACCGCCAGAGACTAAATCATTCAGGCCTAGCAGTTTAAACAAGTTCTTCAGCAGTCTTCCATCGTGTCTGAGAAACATTTCAGTCAGCAATGTACAAGTTTTCAAGAAACACCTGGACAATTCCCAGCAGAAGAACGAAGACATTCTCCCCTGCCCACATACCAGACCTGGTCTCACTGCAATAAACAGGATCAGCTCATACTGCTATACTTGTGACAAAATGGAGGCAGTACCGCTTAGGACAATAGTCCAAAATCTTCTCAAGGACCCTCAGGGATCTAAATCAAAATCAACTAAGAAATTAACTACACAGTAGTCACCAGACGCAATTAACTAAGGCTGTGGAATCGGTATGTCTACTGGCGGCGTCACCTTTTGGCCTTATAGACGACTTCTGCAATCGACAGTACATTTCAAACCACTGATACCTTTTCCTTAGTCTCCCGTTTTGAAACTCACTTCAAAATGACCATAGCTCCAATACTACCCGATTTTACTAAGTAAGAATACCTGATGAAATTATATTATTATTATTATTATTATTATTATCATTATCAATAATAATAATAATAATAATGATAATAATACATATACCATACATATACCAAGGCTTTTTCCCACTTACAAGGAAGGTAGCCAAAAAACAAAGGCATAAAAACCATTCCCACCCATTCCATCCCCAATACACTCCACTCCCCTCCACTCTCTACCCTCCCTCTTATCTTGGCACCTCCTGGATGATGGGTCATCCCTGCATCTTGTCCACTGCCCTGGGTCAGAAGCAGTGTCGCAAGACACAGCACATCCACAGCAAGGCTGCTTCATTAAATCGGCGACCCACCCCCTCTCTCCATCCTCCCATGCAAAAAAGAAGACGGAGAGAAATCCCTTAGGGCTGCGTCAAATTTTCCTTACACACACAACCTCACCTCCCATCCCCCACCCATTCCACCTCATGCATCACAACATCATCCATATACAACCATTCTCCATTCACCCCTGTCTTCTGTCCTCTCCCGTCCTTCCTCAACAGACACACCCCTCTTCCCCAAAGCCCCTTTTACCCCATCCATCCATCTCATACTAGGTTGACCCCTCATGTTTACTCCCTCCACATCTGCCTTCCACGCCTCTTTTACTAGTCTTTCTTCACTTGTGTCCAAACCATCCCAATATTCTTTCATCCACACTATCTCCCAACTCCCTTTCCACCCCCGTTCTCCTCCTCACCTCCTCATTTCTCACTTTATCCAGCCTAGTAACCCCTATTATACTTCTCAGACATTTCATCTCAAGCACATTCAAACTCCTCCTCTCTTATGTTCCATGTTTCTGCTCCATACAGTGCTGTCGGCACAATCACTCCCTCATACAACCTTAGCATCCATTCCCTAATGTCTATTTCTCATTACATTTTTTAATCCACCAAGGTATTTACTTGCTTCTCTCAAACTACATTCTACCTCCACCTCCGCTCCTCCCTTTCCTGCCACATTAGCACCCAAGTATCTAAAACTATCCACTTCCTTCAGTTGTTCTCTCTTAATGCTCACTTCCAGTCTGCTTCCACTTTCACCCCTTGTACATTGCATCACCTTACTTTTACCCACATTTATCTTCAACTTCCTTCTTTCACACACTCTCCCAAACACTGTCACCAACTTCCTCAGTCCCTCTTCTGATCCTGCTACAAGCGCAGTGTCGTCCGCAAACAACAGCTGGCGCACCTCTCACTTTTCGCCATTTTCTTTAACCATCTCTAATCCCTGACCCACCACCCTTGCATTTACCTCTCGCACCACCCCCTCTTTGTATAAGTTGAACAGCCAGGGTGACATAACACATCCCTGATGAAGTCCCACCTTTACCTCGAACCACTCACGCTCTCCATTTCTAATCCTGAAACACGCTCTACTACTCTCGTAAAAACTCTTGACAGATCCTAAAAGCGTTCCTCCTATCCCGTAATAATAATAATAATAATAACAATATGAATAATAATAATAATAGTGATGACAGTAATAGTAGTACTAATAACAATATTAATAATAATAATTACTATCATATCGTTAACTTTACGTATAACTACCGCAATTATTGTTAGCAATATTATCATTGTCATCCTTATCATTAAACGATGCTTCTCAAACATTACCTCGTCGGTATAGAAGCGCCCTTTCTCGCTAACGTCTTTAGTTTTTCTTCTCTTCCTCATGTGTTAACATGTTTAATGATTGTTCTAATTATGAACCCCTTCACTCCCAAAGGACCCACGCCACACATTCACTAAATCCACAACTTAAGGTAGCAGCACACTAACCATTTCTTGCTAGCATGCTACTTCCTTTTGCTACTTCGTTTGAGTAGAAACGACTTCAGTTACGATTTTTTCTTCAACTTTCCAAATTTTGAATAACTCTTGCGTCATTCAATTGGAAGCTGAATGACGAACTAAGAGAGATTAAACCTATAAGGAAGTTGAGATTTTACGGAAGTCTAGAATATTGCAACCGAAGTCGTTTAACACTTAAACGAAGTAGCAAAATCAAGTAGCATACTAGCCTATTGTGCCGCCACATTGTGTATTATTTCCATCTGCTACCAAATCTCTCCCCAATGTTGTCATATCGACTTGTTATGTTTTATGCAGCCATTATTCTAGGTAGGTTGGGACGACTTTTAGTGAACCCCTACGGACCATAGACACGCTTCTTTCACATCTATGGATAGAAGCAGAGTTGGGTCCCAGTACATGTACCTCTACTTTAGTACAGATTTTCATGTACTTGTACTTGGAGTTTGAAGGTTCAATAATACTTGTACTCAGACCCAAAGTACTTGAGAAATATCAATTACATTAAAGTATAAGCATGTACATTGAATTTAATCAAAAGTTACATACGGTACAGATTCTAGCGAACTTTGTGATGATACTATTGGGTAAATACGTTTACTGAATGTTACTATATTGCAGTGTAATATAGAATAATGGACCATAATCATATAGTATTTTCTCAAATGGTAACACACTTCAATAAGCAAGGCCAGTACAGCAACTTAGTACTCAAGAGTGGATGATTGTATTCCTGTCACGTTCCACTATTCACACTGCACTTATGTTATTTTTACTTATAAACCTATATCATTAATAAAGAACAACGGACAAGTTTTAATATCCTGATACCTATCCTTACACTCTGCATAAGATTTAGTTTTATTACTGGTATGATAAATATACAGTATGTATAGTCTTTTCCCTTTGCAGCACAGGGAATATTACTTATTTAAATTATTCATAAAGTATATGTTCTAGTTTTGCAATTCTGAGATAAAAGTAGTGATGTGCTGATATAAAGGTAGAATTTCCACTTACCTTTCTATATCGAATCCCAATTTATAAGTGTAGCTGTGTGTATATACGAAAAGTACAAACTTTCGTGCTTCTATATCCGTGACAGGATTTTTTATCACATAAAGTACTTGTACTTATGTACAATGACATGTGGACTTAGGTACACAACAAAATTATTGTACTTGTACTTGAAAAATATACAGGTTCTTGGACTTGGACATTCGCCTGTCCCTGGGCTAACCCTTGTTTTGGCCAATCTTCCTGCCATTTACCTAATTATGTTTCATGTGAAAAAATTCTTGTCCTGGTACAATTTACCTTTTTTTTCTAAGACCCCCGTGTTTATTTACTAATTTGTTGATCTATTAAAAATATGTGTTCCTGTAATAGTATTATAGTTTATTGGCGGGTCCTGTAATCATCACTCAACTTATTCTGTTTACATGCATTGGTAACAGTCGGGTCCTGTTCATTTTTTTTTATCAATGTTCTTATTGCTCAAGATAACAGATATCAAGAATGACGCTTGGATATTTTTAATTACCGTTCCAGGACCCTAAAGGACATGGCGAATATCCCCTCAAATACTTTCGCTTGGCGGTGTTCACTTCACACAGAATAACCATAACCGACTTTCTTCTAACACAACTTTCTGTTCCTTCTCCGATTCTTACGATAACTTGACGTTGTGGTTATTAATACAATTAACATGCCGTGATGATTTGTAACACTATGCCGAAGAATAAAGTTAGGTTAATGCAGTAGCCCCAGAGTAGATGTAAAGACTCGTCAGGAAAGAATTCTATTCCTACAAATGCATAAGTTGGCGCGACATCCGTTGAGAAAAGCTTCCCCAGTAATAAATAAATGACAGCCATATGGCAATTCCACTTTGCACGATACGAAACATCTACATTTTTTTCTTTTCTATCTTAAATAAACATGAAGTATTGGATGATTTTGACACATTGAAGGTGAGTGGGAATTATGATTAGCACATTGTGTGAGATTGTCTATGTCGGTACCGAGACAAACGGGAGGAGAGGTCGACATCCATATGTCGACTTTTATTCCATTACATTAATCCGGAACATTCAATTCAATTCCAATTAATTGACAGCTAAACAAGACAACCAAATTATTTAAACTAATTAAGTGTTAATGTATACAATGGTTATTTTCTAAATACGACTGTGCGCATGTATGTTTTCTTTCTTATTCCCGCCATTCAGCGCCACTAACATTCGCGCGAATCAAAATAAACTTTGACTGCCGTTATAGTCAAATATAAGATAACTTTGCTATGGCCTTCTATTGCGACCAAATCCACAGAAATTAAGATACATATTCATGGTACGCATCAGCAAAATACTTCACCATTTCGTTTATTATAATGTACCCAATGGTAATCAAATCAAATCAGCATCAGTTTATATTAAAAAAAAGCACGCGAATCGACAGTACAGGAATACTAATGAATGGCGTGATTGGAAATCAGTCAGCCAGGTTACATGGTACGGTGGGTGCTGATTTTAGCTGTCTACGTGGCTACAGGTGTACAGGAATGATCGTGACAACATGGTGCAGGTGGGGGAGTGCACAAGGGAGGGGTTGGCAGTCGCCTTGCCGCCTCCCTACTCCCTGTGGTGCGAGAGAGATGTAAGGCTTCTTGTTGATGTCACTTCCACGAGACACTACTCTTTTATTCCTGTTTGGTATTCCCACACACACGTGACTTATAGCATTTGGTCATTGCCTACTTAGTTAATTTAACACCAAATGCTTTCAATATGTAAACACGATTTCTCTAGTTATTCGCTTGATTTACATGCTTTTCTCTGGCGGCTAAAAATAGCGAAATCACACTTGCTTAGAAATATAATCAAATTATCACTCCAGTCTATTTAGAATTATATGAAATGATGGCTACCCTCAATAACATGAATTGTGTTTTATATTTACTATCCCTTCTATGTTTTTCTAGTGTATTTCAATTTGTTTCTCTATAGAAACTGAATATAAATGAATCTTTCTTTGAGATTAAATATAAACAATAACTGAAATCACAGTATATCCTGTCATTTTTTGTATGCAATGGTGATTTCTAATTAGTAAGCTTTGACTACGCTATATGTATGATATATTGCAAATGAATAATTTCCCATTTTGGTAAATATAAAAATATAACTATTCGTCATTCAAAATATAAAAATACTTTATAAAAATATATAATCTGCGCATATTGCTCCATCGCTACATTTCACATTCTTGATGGTGTTTTAGGATATGATTGGACGTTGCTATTCCTTGCGTGGTCTCTAAGGCAAAATCGATATCGCCAGGACAGCGCCCTCGTTTCGACTTATTCTCTTTTGAGTTATATCATTAACTAAACTTATTTTCTATTGTAATGCGTCACAATACTACAGATCCTTCCACGAAGGGAGTTCCCGCTAGCAAGCGTGGGAATCTGACGTATATGTTAGCAGAACCATGTTCACCGTTTCTTTCCGTTGAAATCAACATCGCAAATACATTTTCCAAGATATCTCGTTTATTAAACTGAATAAGATTCAATGAAACACTCCTTCATTACGCATTTGTATGGGTTGAATTGTTCTACGTAGAATTTGAACTTTGACGACTGATTTACTTTGTGAAAAATGCAGTTCTTACACCAACAACTATCATAGTTTCATTGAATAGTTATTTCTTGATGGTAGAACAAAATTCAAGCTCTGTAAACGTATGGTAAGTGTAAATCTGAATTGTTATCCTGTAGAAACTATAAAGCATTAAGAAACCTTGTAAGCAAGTAGTGGACCAATGAAAATTCATTTTTATGGTTACTCATATTTCAGACCAATGATATCCGTTCTAGTAGCATGGGATATATATCTATCCAACCAGAATGAGCCTTTCATCGCGCTTGGGTTTTAGTTGACCAATCAGCGTCGAGTCTGGCCAAGGTGTATTCAGAGCTGCCTCTTGCCATGTTGGCTGGAAGAGATAGAGCCGAAGAACGGAAACATCAGGGAAGGGGATAACACCCAAAAACCACCCATTTTCCACCTAAAACATCATGGCCGACCCGGAGACACAACCACAGCCTGAAGAACAACCAAAGGCTCCTCCTGCAGATAAAGAAGTCCTGGGTAGGTGGATTATATTGGCCAAAATAGTGTAAATAAGTGAACGACAACCAACGAGGCGGCAGGATGCGTACCGGTAGATATGGCGAGCGTGGCCTGCACGTGGCGTAAGGCGGCAAACAGTACATAACTCGGATGCGACCTGTTTTATGTTGAAGTCCGATTAAGAAAAAATGACAAGACGCAAGGACAAAGTGCGATGGCTGTGGGCTTCATGTAGGACTTGCAAGCCACGTACGCTCTCAGCTCAGCTGACTTTTGTTTTGGAAGCGAACGTGGTGTTGTGGCATGAGGGTTGCAAGGTGCGTAGCAGTTTGATTATGCCTCTAAATGCGTACATAGTCCTTATACACAAGTGATCATCCCGACAAAATTATAACTTCAAGTTATGGGAACATAGTAGTGGTTGTACGTATTTAAATGATTGTTTAGGACTGGGTGGTTTGTTGAAGCAAGTTGATATACACGGAAATTCTTGATTGATCCAGGAATAAATGGCGTAGGATTGTACCGTTATGTAGGGACATCTTGGAAACGAAGTAATACGATATAAATTGCAATTGTATGTGCAACTTGCAAGCGGTAGATACAATGTGGCACCATGCACATGTGGGTGAGCACTAGTTCCCAATGCACATTTTCTAGGATGCCGCATCTTTCATCTTGGTGCATATTGCAATGTTATTTATCGTTCGAAAACCAGGACAAGTATAGATACCTTGAAATAACCAGACAAGGAGACTTGTACATAAACATGATCCATACATCCTTGATAAAATTCATAATTTCAAAATTTATGCAGAGGAAGATTTTAATTTCTGTGTATCAAAGGGCAGTTAATTAGAATTTGCTACAATAACCTAAGGAATGGGGGGGGGGTTTAACATTGACAACCCAGAGTGATGAAGTCAGCATGTCGATACATTGAAGACTTTTTTTTTTTTAATTCATGATTACTGTTTAATGGCCACCATATTGTAATTATGGTTTGGCTTCTTGGCCAAGAATCGGATTAAGCCTTTTTTTCCTGACAAGAATTCTTGGGCAATGTGGTTACTAAATATTTGTATTGGAAGTTCATTTAACACAAATGCTAGTGTATGTTTTTCACAAAAGTAAGGTACTTCATTGGCCAAGCTGCTGTAAATTTTCCTTGAATTTAGAAGTTTTGAAACAAGGTAGCTAAAACTTTAGCTAGATAGCTAAGCTGTGGTATAACTTACTTTGTGAACTATGCATTAATCATCAGCATAGGAAGAGTCTATAACTAGATTGCTGATACCCATCCTATCCATGTCTTGCCTAACCTAACCAAACCAAAACTGATGACACTGGAAATGTTTGTCTTGGTAGTTACTAGTTACATGCAAAGGTCGGGCAATAATTTGGCTCTGCAGTCATGTTTGCATAGCAATTGTCCATCTTGGAATTTCCACTTGAACTATCCAATCTAATTTATGAAGGATGGCTCTACATCACCTTTTACACATGAGGGCTGCCTAAGACGTGGATAAATGTTGGAATGTTGATTGTAATTCAGCACTTTGTAATTGCAATTAGCTTGACCCCATCAGTCAAAAAAATTAATACTTTAATTTGTGGGTTGATAATGGCACTAGACTACTGATGCAAAAGTTCTTCATTAAAGATTTTTCAAAATTGATTGAATTAGGTTAAGATGAGAGGGTTTTAAAAATTGATGGCATCTTGATAGCAATAACTTTATCTTTTCAAGTGCACACCTATGCACTATAGCATTAGAAGATTGAATATTAATTTTGTAAATTATAATACATCGGTGTAAGAAATATTCTTCTTGGCGGAAATCGATACAAGAAAACGTTGAGAGCCTGTGCAGAAATGAATAAAGTCTCAGTGACTCCTTTAGACACCATCTTTGTTTTGAGAAATTCGGAGGTTGGAGATGACCTAGAATTACAGGAACTGCAATATTAAATGCAGGTTATATAAGTATAGACAAATTTATCATACTTAAATTTCTTTGGCCTCCGCCTCCACCAAAACAAATATGGTGTCTCAAGCAAATGAAGCAGCTGCATTTGTTTGTTTATAGCTCTTAGCAACTTTATCAATTTCGGCCAAGAATAACATATTACATTGATGTATTATAATTTACAAAATTAGGTGTGCACTTCTAAACTTTTGCCCATTATTTTCTTTAATATTATTCATGATTGTGTAGTGCCAAAACAAAATCTTCTTTAACCCAGAGCCTATCTCTGTACAGTTTCTGGCTGAAGAGTTTATGCCTGTTAGTAGACCAAATACATGGTGTGCCCAACTGTCCTGCGAGCCACCATATTACCTGCTAGTCATTTTAATTCTAAAATTGGTGTGTAACAAGAACAAAATTGAAATAACCCCATTTAGTAACTTAGTTTGGTACTGGAAGTACATTATAAAACATTGAGTATTAATAAAACATGTTTGAGTTTCACTAATTGAAACCCCATTTTGGGGGGCCTTTGAAATTTCTATGAAAGAAGTAACTTGTGTTATACTACAAGTGGGAGAGATGTTATTTGTTGCAAACGAGTTGAATAGTAAGTGGTGTCTGGCCATCCGTTCCTCGTGAGATGGTGGCTGTAAGGTCAAAGTCAGAAGTTTGACTATATGTCTAGCCAGGAGACCCTTTGGGTTTAAGCAAAAAAAAAAAATGTACAAGGGTGTTGTGTTTTGAAGACATGGCAGTATCGTTCTTGCAGATTAATAAGGATGTTTTAGAAATGCAATGGTTGCCTGCCATGTACTGTCACTGCTAGGAGTGGTATTGTTATTTTTAAAGGTTGGGGTAAAGGCATATGTAGTGCCACCAGTCCAGTTGCCTGCACAAAATTTTTGGGACTTTTAGATATAATAAATGTAAGGGTCATCAAAACTGACCGTCTTGCAGGAGGACCCCCTAGGTGATAGGCATCAGCCCACAAGTCAATTGGTTGTATAGAATGGTAAGACAGTGGCATGGTGGTTGTATCCGTCTTAGGGAATCTGTAACCAGGCTAATACATTTTTATCATTGGGTCATTGACTCAAATTAAGTCATGTTGGGGTTACATGAATTGCCACTCCAGATTTTGACAGGATGATGGGTTCTTAAGGTGGGCTACCTTGTGGTGACAATTCTTCAGATGTAGAAGTTGATGACAATAGCCTGGTTAGGTTACATTCTTGTCTTCTATTCACTGTGGTCTGGGGTGATTCAGGTGGTGCAAATTGCCATCCGACATGGCAGTATTTGTGGCAAATAGGTAAGACAGCAGTGCAAAAGATTGGTGAACATCTTGGGCAGAAAGCAACCATTTGCTTGGGGTCAGAAAGGTGTACAATAGTTGCCCCCCCTACTATAATAAATTTACTAAATACTTCCCTGCAACCATACAATGAAGACAGCCTAACAGTACAGCAGCTATGTGATAGCAAAAGGGAACTGGCTGAGAATACTTCTCAGTTGTCAGTGATGCACACACACCCCCTCCCCCCCAAACACTGGTACAAGGATCAGTGCATCTAACAGATGGAAACATCTGCTGGACAAAGTACCTAAAATAGTCTCATTTTTATACATAACCTTCAGCTCGCACATCGCTTACCTGACAGTCAAAAAACATAGCTGTGAACAATAGAAAGTACAGTACTTGGGCAGCAGAAAGAATTGTTAATCACTATAAATATGGTGCTTGGCAATTACGAATATGGACATCCCATATATAACAAAACTGTAATTGGTTGCACTAACCATGTTAGAACATCTACACCCATAGACCATTACTTGAATGCATGTACTTCTTTATAGTAGCAATCAAACCCTGCCACAAGTACAGACCTGTGAATAAAAGGGAGGTTGACCCCATTGTTCTACCATCTACAATAACGTGACACAATCCTATGTACGTACATATACCAAAGTCTTTTCCCCCTTGCAAAGGAGGTAGCAAGGGGGGTCATAAAATCCACTTTCACCCATTCCATCCACCCCTCCCACTTATCTTGGCACCTCCTGGATGACTGATCATCCCTGCATCTCGCCCACTGCCCTGGGTCAGGAGCAGTATCACAAGACACAACAAGGCCACTTCATTAAATCTGGGGGGGGGGAAGTGCAGAAATAGAGAAATCACTTCAGGCTGTCTATTTTTCATACATTGTCCCCCACCCATTCATCCTCGTTCATCACAGCACAACCATTCTCCATTGACCCCTATCTAGTCCTCTCCTGTCCTTCAACCGACATTCTCCCTTTCCCATTGGCCATTTTACCCCCATCCATCCATCTCATCCTTGGTTGCCCCTTCACTCCTTCCTGTCTTCCATGCCCCTTTTACTAATCTTTCTTCACTCATTCCTTCCATGTGTCCAAACTATCCCAATGTTCTTTCATCAACATCTCCCCACTCCTTTTCCAACCTCATTCTCCTCGCCTCTTTTCTCCAGCCTAGTAACCCCTATCAAACTTTTCGGGCATCTCGTTTCAAACACCTAATTCTTACTGTATTCCATTTTTCTGCCCCATACAGTGCTGTCGGCACAATCGCTCATTCATACAATCTCCTCTTTATATCCATTCCCAAATGTCTATTTCTTGTTACAATTTTTAGTCCCCCAAGGCATTTGCTTTCTTTTCGATCTACATTCTACCTCCACCACTCCTCCCTTTCCCGCCACATTCGCACCCAAGTATCTAAAACTATCCGCTTCCTCTTGTCCCTCTCTCCCTTAATACTCCCAGTCTGCTGCCACTTTCTCCTCGTGTACATCTCGTCACCTTACTTTTACCCATGTTTATCTTCAACTTCCTTCTTTCGCACACCTTCCCAAATTCAGACAAATCAAATATTCATGTGCAAATTGGCTGTCTGATACACAATTATCACAATACTCGCATTATAAAATATACAAGTTACAGCTATTAGGCTTGTTCTTTCACCCAGAATGTTTGTAACCATAGGAAACTCGATCAAGCCCATTCCCATAATACGGGGTGTCACTCAGCTACAAGTACAATAAATATCAAGAAGCCAATGGTGGCATCTTTGTATACATACTCTTGCCTCATGAGGCCCACATACGTATCGTCATATTCAAGGGGTGACAAAAGACCAAATTATGACTTGCTCAGCTCCCCACCCTGACATATACACAAGTTGCTCCCAAGACAAGGAAGAACCATAATTGCATTAGTTACAAACTATTCCTAAAAGATAATCTTTATCACCCACTGGAGTGGTTTTGACCCCCCATTCCTTCCATCCTCAGGGAGATGGGAATGCTTAGCCAGTCTAGGGAACAGCAACAACTAATAGTCTGGCAAGATTTGAATAGTGATGTCGATCAACTACAGTGCCTTGTTCCAGAATGCCTTATTCAACATACAATGAAATGTAGACTTGTGTGCCAAAATTGTGCCTGTATCTTTTGTGGTTTGAGAGGTAGTAATACTAATGGTATGACCTTGCACCACTGATGCTGCATGCTTTACCGTGAATTAATGCACCGACATGATCAGCCTATCCTATCAGACAAAAACAAAATAGTCTCATCCGTAACCTTCCCCCACATATTAAAGCCCCCAAGATGAAGGTAAATTAGAAATGGAATGCAAGACCAGTAGCAGCAGAATCTGGATGGCATAAAGAAATTCTTATTATAAACGACTCCCAACCTCGCTCTGCATTCACAATGATGAAAATGTTGAGTAACTGGCTACACAAGAACATCAATAAAATATTTTAATTTCATTGCTGAAGGACATAGAACCCTCTAACCCACCCATATTGTGCATACACATCCATACAAATAAATGTATAAAGTTGTTGCCCTTCACAAAAATCACTACCAATATTATCAAGATTTTCACGTACATTTAGGTTCAGGCAACAAAGAATCTGACAATGTAGATGTTACTGCAGTTGTCCATTCCTTTTTTTCTACTGCAAGACAAGTAGAACAAATATTGATCAACCTAATTGCTGTATTTTAGGCTAAGGGTTGTGGGAACAAGAAAATCCTGGCTCCTGTACCAGTTTACTAATGTATTCATATTTTGCCTGTCGCTGTTGTACAAAACTGTTCTTACACAAAATCAGTTACTCTGACACCATAAAAGTACTATCCTGTGTAGACAAATTTACCTTAGGTCTAACAATTGTTTGAGCACAAAGCCCCACATCAATGGAAACAAGAACAGGAAAATCAAAAAATATCTTTTAGAGAAATAGTACAAAAGCAGATGGAGGAAAATACAAAAACAGTTCTGAAAGTAATTAAAGAAAATTGGGTGAGATACAGTTGACAAGGTAAATGCATTGTGGTCCATGGTATCCAAGAAAAACATGCGTAAATACCAGAGAGAGAAGGTGATCTCTGGAATTAACTAAATGACTGTTTAGCAATAGAGAAACCTGACATGGGAATTGTGGAGACAAAACTGAAAGGACCTCTATCAACAAGTATAGTGGGACGAGGTCTATACAACCACTGGGCAAAAAATAGAACAGACAAGCATGGAGTGTCATGATATTGACCAAAATGGGTTTAAATGTGACGGATAATGTGGAATTAATTAGGATTAAAATTGTAAATAAAAGTATGAAAAGCAGAAATTTTGTAGCAGTGTGTGCCACCAAAAACACTGGCTTGGTCTGATAGTGATCATTCTAAACTACTGGAAGACACAATGAATGTGCTAAACAAGTTACTGAAAGAGGGTGGCAACATAGTAATTATGGGTGATTTTAATGCAAAGTATATAACCTGGGAAGAAATTATAGTAAAAGGGGGAGAAGAACTTTGGAGCAACATCCTACTGAATACGACCATCGAATACACCTTAACACGGTGTTTCCCAAACTATCTTGCCTGACGCCCCCTTTTGGCTTCCAGTACACCCACACGCCCCCACTCCCTCTTTTGTTCATGTGAAATGATTCTTGCATTTATTTCTTGGCATTGTTCAGGAAAACATTTCTGTTTGTATTAAAATTTAATCATGAAAGCCACTCGAACAAATAATAGTACATTCCAGAGACATTTTTAAATAACTAAAAACGAAACATTGGTTCAAAGGGAGCGAAAAAAAAAGTTTGAACATTAGCAAATTGTGATTGGTATCGGTAAAGTGTCCAAAACATGTAAGGATAACTAGATTCATAGAAAACGGGTTGGAGTGACTGCTATTATTATACTTTGCATGTATGTAATGGCAGATATTTGTTCTTTGAATGATTTTATTATTCTAATTAAACAAATATTTTTGAGCAGATGTCTTCATGCCTCCCTAGGGGGGTGCACCCCCTCGTTTGGGAACCACTGCCTTAACACAATGGGTTAAGAAAAGTACTAGATATAGAAACAATGAGGAACTGTCGAAACTAGACACTATTAACTTCTGAACCAGATATTATGAACAAAATGGGGGTATAAAACACCAATTGGACCATATACTAATATTTTGAATGAAAAGAACAAAACTATGTAGAAAGGAATGATAAACATAGAGAAGGAAGATTAATGTACAACTAAATGGGTTTTGTAAAACTAAGATTTTCAAAACAAACTGGTAAAATTCTCCAGAGGAAACAGATGGAAGACAAATTAAGCATATTAAAAAAATAGCACATGGAAGGAATTTATAAATATGTACCACAGAAGCAAAAAGATATTTATATAAAGTGTTGGTATAACAAAAGGTGCAGAGGCTAAAGACCAAAGAGACAAAGCCTGGAAGACCACCCCCCCCCCTAAAAAAAAGGGGGGGGGGCAAACATATGTAAAACTTAGGAAAGAATATGTGAATATAGGTAGGAAAGAAAAAAAACTGAAAAAGATATTGGACAAATGTAAGGAACCTAAACTCTATTGATATGTAATGATAAAGGATAAACACAAAATTTAAACTGCATGAAGGATATAAAGAATATATAGACAACAAATGGCAGAAGTTATGATCAGACATTTCAGGTCTGTTTTTACAATTGAGAGTTCACAAATTTGGGAAGATGGACAACAAGAAATACCCCCTAAAATGAAAGAAATAAAGGTAACGGAAAAAAGATAAGAAAAAAAAAACCTAGGTCAGAAACTACAGAAATCGGGTTTTAAGAAAAATGGTAGTCATAGCATGCATGTATTCAACCAATCCATATCCACGCTTGTCTGAAAACCCCTTTGTTCATGTGAGAGCACTTCATGGATGAAGGGTCATTCCTGTCCCAAGTCGCATTGAAATGTCGGTCAATTCAACTAGAAAACTTCCACAGATGGGCCAGTCAGTTAGTTTATTCCCCACCCTGGATCCACTTAATGTAGCAGACAGGTCCATTCATACCATGTACGTCCACTTGCAATCTCCACTAGCATCTTTTGCATATTCATTAAAAAAAAAAAAAATCCTTCTCATTGGTTTTTGCCTCAAGCTAGTTCTCCACTTACTGCTTTCCACACACCTTGGAAGTCCATCAAAATCCTCTTGTAATAAGGACAGTCTAGAGTTTTTACAAGAGTGGAAGAGCTTGTTAAAATTAGAAATGGATAGTGGTTTGAGGTAAAGGTGGGACTTCTTCACGGATGTCAAGTTGCCATGACTGATTAGCATGTACATGGATGGGGTGGTGTGGGAGGTAATGGGCAAGGGATTAGAGATGGTTAAAGAAAATGGAGAAAGGTGTGAGGTAAGCCAGTTGTTGTTTGCTAATGCCAGGAATAGAGGGGGGATTAAGGAAGTTAGTGACAGTTTGGGAAGGTGTGTGAGAGGAAAAAGTTGAAAGTTAATGTGGATAAAAGTAAGGTGATTGTACATGGAGAGGATGGCAGCAATTTGGAAGTGAGTATTAGGCTGGAGAATGTGGATTACTTGGGACTGCATATGGCAGGAAAGAGAGTGGAGGTAAATTGAGAGAAGCAAGGAAGCCTTGGAGGATTAAAAAGTGCAACGAGATGCATTTGGGAATGGATGCTAAGAGATGGTATGAAGGGGTGATTGTGATGACAGTACTGTATGGGGCAGACATAGAACATGGAGATTAAATGTTAAAGATGACATGTCGAGTATGGTAGGGATTACAAGGTTGGATACTGAGAAATGAGGAAAATGGAGGTGGAAAAGGAAGTAAGAGAAGGTTGAAGTTATTGGGATGGTTTGGACACATGGAAAGACAAAGTGAAGAAAGATTAGTAAGTGTGGAAGGCACAGGGGGATGGAGTGAATATGAGGGGACACCCATGGATGGGGTGAAAGGGGTGTTGAGGAAGAGAGAAAGCAGATGGGTGACTGGAGAATGGCTGTGTGTGATATTGTTATGCATGGACAGGGGTGGGAAAAGGAGTGGTTATGCGTGTATGTTATGATGCAGCCTAAATGGGTTTCTCCTGTGGCTGGAGTGCACGAGGACAACCAAGGATGTGGTATAAGGGGTGTTAGCAAGAGAGGGATGTCTGTTGAGAAAGGTAGAAGGGCGAGTGGAGAATGGCTGTGTATATATGATGCTGTGAGACATCATGTTGTGTGTGAATGATACTGACACAGCTCAAATGGATTTCTCCCAGTCTTCAGTGTTACTGCACAAGGAGACAGAGGGTGGTCCCCAATTAAATGAAGTGGCTTTGCTGAATTGCGTCTGACCTAGGACAATGGACAATTTGCAGGGATGACCCCTCATCCAGGAGGAACCAAGATGAGAGGGAGGGAGAGGTGGTGAATGGGAATGAAATTGCCTTTTGACTTTGGCTACCTCCCTTATGGGGGTTGGTATATTTGTATTGTGGAACTATACATGCACTCCGTTAGTCCACTGGCACACCTCCCAGCCTGAAGTACATAAAACAATCTGATTAGCCATTCTATGACAATGCCATCCTTTGCACACTCCCTGTGACATCTGACCCAGGTGCCCCATCTTATCTTTGATCTCTTGGTGCTCTTGCTCTTCTATACATTGTCATTTTCATGAATTCTGACACATCCAAAGACATGCTCTCCACTATATCCAGTAAATCCCCATACTCTGGTGCTCTTCCCTTTACCCCCTACTCTTCCCTTTACCCCGTACTCTTAATCAATACGTCTGCATCCTCGCCCCTTTTCACTTAACTTTCCTTCTTGACTACCCCCTACCCCCTGATCTTTTGGGAACATAATGGAAGAGACTGCAAGAAACAAAGGCCTACACTAGGCAGTTCATGACCACTTCCAAAATTTTAAATTCATTGGACACCTATCTTCTCCCTATATCTGCTTGCTTCTTGACTTTCCTCACATTTTACCCTTATGTAATTTCATGTCTCCCCATTCCTTTGCAATTGTTCATGTGCTCGCATCTTTTCTGCCATCCTCTCTCATTTCTTCAGCCCATATAGTCTAAGAGAGCTTGGAGGAAATGGATAGTTATAAGTATTTGGGGTTGCATGTAGCAGGAAATGGCGTAGAGAATGGTGTTCTCGTTGGGTTTTTCACTTGTCTTCACAAATAAGGGTAAGATGGTGTGATGAGCTGAACGATGCATACCTGATGACTGGTCCATTATTATTATTATTATTATTATTATTTTAAAAAAAATCCTAACAGTATATACCATATTTTTCGGACCATAAGGCGCGGGCAAAATCCTTAAAATCGGCCAAAATTGGGTGGTGCGCCTTATCATGAGGTAAGCCTTGTGTGGCTTCAGTGCAATAAAATGCCTCGGACAGTGACGTACTATTTTGACACGTTTCGTAGCTAGCCTGCCAACGGCGACAGTGCATAGGCCTAGCAAAAGTTACAACCAAGTTATAACCAAGATACATGTATCTTGACAGAAAATTGCGAAAACTTCGACAGTTTTCGAGTCCATGCCACCGCTTTCATTCGCGCTATCATGGCTGGAGGAAGTTGATAGTTTTAAGTATTTGGATTCGCATGTGGCAGTAAATGAAGGAATGCAGATGGAGATGAACTACATGTTGAGAGAAGTGAGAATGTTTTGGGTGATTGAAAAGTGTCGTGAAAAATAGGCGATAAGGGTAATTGTGCTGATGACACTGTATGGGGCAGAAAGAAGTTTAAATATATTTGAGATTAAGTGAAAAGTACAGCAGGGTTACAAGGTTAGAGTGGGGGTGGACAGGAAGCCAGCAGATGGTGCTGATGAAAGAGTTAGGATGGTTTGGCCAAAGGAAAAGGCATGAAGAAAGATTAGCAAGATGAGTGGAAAGCAGAGGTGGATGGAGTGAACTTCAGGGGAAGATCAAGGATGAGATGGATTGGTGTTGAGCAGGGAAGGGAAGTCTGGGGATGGGTGAGTGGAGAATGGTTATGCATGGATATCCTCTTGAGGGTTTCCTCTGCCTTCCTCGTTTCCCGTACGAGTGTACAAGGAGAGAGAGTTGCCATGCAAAAGAAGTAGCCCTGCCGTGGGTGCTGCGCATTGCTTCTGACATTGGGAGTGGGAGCAAAAGGGGTGGCGGATGGGAGTGGAGTGGGTGTGTGGAACATAGATGAGGAAGAGTTTAAATGTGTTCGAGATGAAATGTCCAAGAAGGTTGGGTAGTGAGAAACGAAGCAGTGAGAAGAGTGGGGGTGGAAAAGGAGTTGGGAGATGGAGTTGATGAGAGCATTGGGATGGTTTGGACACATGGAAGGAATGAGTGAAGAGAAATTAGTGGAATACAGGTGTATGGAGTGAATATGAAGGGCCATTGGGGAAGAGGGTGATGTCTGCTGAGGAAGGAAGGGAGAAGACAAGATAGGGGTGAGTGGAGAATGGTTGTGTATGGATGATGTGATGTAAGGAAGGGATTTGGGGGAGTGTTAGGGAGGATGTAGTTCTTAGTTATCCTTCATATTATAATTCTGAGGCACTTAACCTTTTCAATATAAGTTGAATTCTTGTGCGTAGCATCAGATGCCTTGTGTACAATGATCCATCACAATACTTTCATTTTAATATGAAGTCACTGCTGTATTACTCGCTTTCAATGAGTAATAATAAACACAAAATGCAATCAAGCCAGTTCAGAATTCAGGGGTTACATAGCTACTACAAAACATAAATAAAGATGCTGACTCCATCATCCTTGTATACCTACTCATATTCATGATGCCTATGTAGGCATCATCGTATGGAAGAGGTTAACCTGGCATAATTGAAGGTTTTCTTCTGATTCTTTCATTCAATCTTGTAACTTATCAAGTGGCATTATGGTCATCTTCTTCCAGTGTATAGATATTCTTATAGTGTATCCCCATAACCTGTCACTTGTTGCCTCCTGTCTTGTTCTTGTTTTTTATTAATTTGTGCCCTCTACACTTATTATACTTGCTTTATTCCCATCATTGATGTCTCCCACAATTTTCACTCCCGTTTAGAAGTACTGCAACCACCACCACCTGGCTTTAACTTCATTTACCCGTTTCCCGAAAATATTCTTTTCAAAGTTCCAGGTATTATCTTACTGGCTTTGTGCCACCTATTTATTTAGACATTGTACCTCTACCCTCTCTTCCATTGACTTCTTCAGTCAGCACCCCATATTTTCCCGCTATATGTTTTTCTTTTCTTCAATTGGACACTTGATTCCACAATTTTCCATTCCGCAAATCTTGAAAATGGAGAAGTGCTGTAGTTTTTAATTTGATAATTTTAATGTTCTTGGGAATTTGATATTAATTCTGTCCATTGATAGGGTTAAGGGCTTTTGGTAACACTGATACAAAGAGGCACCATCCCCCCTCAGAGGGTTGTGAAATCAAATGAAGGACATGTATTGCTGTTACCATACAGCCAGGATAATTATGCTAGTGTGACTCGACAGAGGAACAGATCATCAGTGAGACTGAATTTTGTCAGGTATGCAATCACTGAATTTTATTCTAAGATGATGATTTCTTTTTCAGCCACGAAGGTAACCGGTACTGTGAAATGGTTCAACGTAAAGAGTGGCTATGGCTTCATCAATCGGCACGACACAAAGGAGGATGTGTTTGTACACCAGTCGGCAATTGCCAAGAACAACCCACGCAAGTATGTGCGTTCGGTTGGTGACGGGGAAGAGGTAGAGTTTGACGTCGTCGTTGGGGAGAAGGGCAATGAAGCAGCAAATGTGACTGGACCCAATGGTGGCGCTGTACAAGGATCTCCCTATGCAGCAGACCGCAGAAGGGGGTTCCGCCGTAGATACTATCGTCGCGGCCCATCCCAGGAGGGTATGGAGGGCGAAGGAATGATTGAAGGAGGCCCTCCAAGGGGCCGTGGCCGCGGACGTGGAAGAGGCTTTAGGGCACATGCACCACGCAGGTTCTACCAAGGGCGCTTCTTTGGCGGTGCCCGTGGAAGAGGAGGCCGCGGCGGTGGACCCATTGGGTACGAGGGAAACGATGGATATGATGCCTATGACCTACCTGGAGATATGCCCATAAGGGACGAGGACGTGGACGCGGCAGAGGGCGTGGCAGGGGCCGTGGCACCAGGGGCCCTCGTGGATACTATCGCCGTGTGTACAGTGGACCACGCCCTCACAATGAAGAAATGATGGGCGGGGAGGAGTTTGAGCAACCACGCCGCAGATTCAGGCGTGGGGGACGAGGACGTGGTCGGGGACGGCCTGAAGGCAGCACACCTGAGACTAAGGTAAGGTCTTCAGCATTTGAGGTTGATGTTGTGTGTAGGCATTCTTGTAGACATTAACCACGGCATGTGATACCTGTCCCTATCCCTAGACTAGAGCATGACCTCATCATGCATGTTTGCCTTGCAGACCACGGAGACCCAGACAGGAGCTGAGGGACACAAGGCAAGTTGATGTAGTTTCTTTCCTTTCAGTGAAAGCTACTATTGTACCAACATTCTTTAGCTCGCTATGCACTTGTGTTCAAAGCTTGTATGGGTTTTGTTTTGCTTATCCTTGCCTGTAGCATGTGTGCCAAAGTGCATGTACTGTATGTGCTTTTACATACATCCTGCCTTGCATGTTCTGTAACTGGGACTTTTCACCTGTTGGTCCATTTTGTGTAGTGTTTTTGCTTATGTGTGACTGCATGTTGTTACAGCATGAACAGACTGTGTGTGAAGAAAATACTGATGCTGAAGTGAGTGTGATGTCCAAGGCCGACCCTGAGGCTGAGACACTGTCTGAGCCCCAGGACTTGGTAAGGAAATTCTGCACTATTCTTGGTTAAACAAAGTATTTTGGTATAGTTTGGCATGTTGGTAGGGACCCATTTCGAAGATATACCCTAATGCACAATTAAAATACTATCAAAGTCCTTTTGATCGAACTTGCAAATATGAATTCATGCCAAGATGAACCTTCTTGGTCATGATTGTTTTAAGATGTTAAAAACTATTTTAGACTGGCTAATGTATTCACAACAGTGTTGGGGCCATTTTCGATCGAGCAGCAATAGATTCAAACCTATCCTTGTCATTTGTGGAATTGTTTGTGCTGGCTTTCTGCAAGTTAATACTCAGTGTCCAGTTATTTTAACTTTGATATTTGATGCATTCATGCTTTACCAGAGGCATGATTTAGAAGAAATGCTGCAATGCTAACTGCATGATTTGAACATGGAAAGAAAAGGTTCCAAGCTTGCCTTGAAGTTAGTCCCGGAGGTTTGCCTCTTGGTGCACCTCAGTTATGTGTTCTGCCCCACGTGACTTGTTTCTCTGTCACGAAAGCCCCCAGTGCATTAGATTGTTGTAGAACTTTTAACCTTTCATTGCTGCAGGATTAATTGTATTTTGTGTGTGCAGGGCGAGGGCCAGGGTGCAGACAGCCAAGCCGCTCCCGTTGCCCAGCAACCCCAACCTGTGGAGAACACCACTGCAGAAAGCTCGGCCTAAACACCTCCTCCCAGTCACATGACCAAAGTGAAGCAACGTATTGTTAGCGTCGGGCTTGTGGGACGTCACTCCCACATGGGCTCAGAGACTGGAGTGGTGTTCTGACTGAGCCTTGTGGGAGCGGTGTCCTCCCTGCTCGTCGACGTTGTCGTCGGGACCTGGCAGTGGCAATCACACACCAAGACGGAAGAAAGGGACATAATGTAATGAAGAGCAGTCTATCACCTGCTCCCGGTTACCAGAAAGTCGGCTCTGACCACCTGCTGCAGCATTAAGTACGGACATGTACCCTCACTCCGGGTCACAGAAGAACAAGTGAATGAGGGTGCTCCAGATAGTCAGTTCGGCCAAGGGTTAGAGTCCACGTAAAGCTGGCCCTTTCTTTGTCATGCAACACCTAGACAAATGACTATGTGTAACTTTAGACACTATGGGTGGGGAAGACACAGTATACGTGATTAGTTAAAGTAATGGGTGGAATAACAAAACAAACAAAAAAAATAAGACACTCAGTCGGTTGACAACAGATTTTTCTCCCTAGCTAAGGATTTTTTTACTACACTGTCCTTGGTGCTGAGGTGTGCTTGCTGCTTAGCCAGGGTTCCACCAAAAAAAGTGTAAAATCACAAGTACGAAAAGAAGCAACCTCTGCACATGTTTAGTCAAAAGCATTCACAGGGTCAAAACCTGGCACCTGCCAAAGCTCAACAGTTCTGCCGTTGTCATTTCTCCACTGTCTTTTGTAGCATTGGTATCCTTGGAATGTGCTGCTTATCACTAGGGCTGTCATAAGCCTGTGCACTTCGGAGCTGAGGGCAGTCGAGGATGGGTAGCACAGGTGGAGGAAGGCTGCAATGGCAGCGGTGTACTGCAAAGCTTTCCAGGTGTTGATTTTTCAAGCCTTTAATTTGAGTACAGACTACCTGTCTCCTTGGGTCAGGTACCTGCATCAGTGATACTCTTTCGTTTCATTTTTAATTTGTCAAATGTTTATATTGGCATTATTTTTGGAAGTCCTATTTTGACACCTTTTCTACGAAAACTTTTGTAGAAATTAATTGTGCCACAAAACATGTGCATTTGCAATAAACCAATAAAACCCATAAAAATGTGAAAAATATATAGTCGTTTCTAACCTCCCTTATGTACACATTTCAAATTCTGACAGGAGATACCTGTCTGGAATGAAAAGTTTGGTAAAGTTGTACAAAATCCCAATGATAAGTTTTCAGTTTAGCAAAGGATGTATGATCTCCAAAGGAGCCACAATACTAGCAAGTGCCCATTTTCATAAGACCTTATGCTTCCAATGTATACTGCTGGCATAACTGGAAGTGTTCAGGCTTTGCATCATTTTAGTTGTGGTTCCCCTTCCAATGATGCCTATGTAGGCATCGTGAGGTGCGAGTAGGTATATGAGGATGCTAACGTTGGTGTCTTGATTAAATTTATTTTGCAGTTCTCCGAGTGAATCCCATATTCTGTGAACTGGTTTGATCATATTTTGTGGTTATTAATATTCAGTGAAAGAAGAAATATAGCTGTAACTTTATATTGTATAATGCTAGTATTGTGATATCGTCATACATCAGGCAGCTAATACTGCCCACAAGAATTTGACTTGAAGAGGTTAAAAGTCCCACATTTCCCTGATTCATAATCACAACATTTGAAGCACATTTGGGCTCAACAGCTGGAACTGGTTTACTCCCACTGCTTAGTTTGTGACTATTTAGATAGATGATCTTAATACAAAAGCCCAAAAATAACCAAAACAAATGTACTCCAATAAGCTACTATGGCTGACACAAAATATCTTTACAAACTTGGGTTTTTTGTGACATTTCTTACCTGATTACCATGAATCTGAAAAATACCCAAGTCGCCTAAAATACTTGGCCTCCTGTGTGATACACGACCATCTCGTGTAAGATTTCCTAGTGAAGTCAAACAAGATAAAAGAACAATATAAGGTAGATTTAGACACCAGAAATCCACCTATGTATCCACAGCACACCAGAAATCCACCTATGTATCCACAGCATTGTCCAGCAATTAAGACAGAAATTAAAACCTAAATAATAACTGGCTTAATTAAAATGGCACGAATATATACTTGCGAGTATACTCCCCATACAGACAATCTATCTATACACCTACAGCTTTCCCCCCCCCCTTATACAGAAGTACAAGAGAAGTTTTATGTATCGAGCTCCCAAACCCACCCATCCCACACATTTCCCCACAAAATTAGTCCATTAAATGAAACATGAACAATTCCTGCAGGCCAGATAACTTAAAGTATGATGAATGCAAGCTGCACAACCATTTTGTTGTTTACCCACTGAATATTCTACTAAACTGATTATTAGGAGGGGGAACATGCTGTAGTGGGCTGGATGAACTGGCCTCCCTGACTGTAGTTTGGGGACCCCTAGTCTACAATAATACTACCCTTTCCCTCTTCAATACATCCATCCAATAGCACATGCAGTTCACAAAACTAATGCTCCACAACAGACTACCAAGTTCTATACTTCAAACTTTTCTACTAAACCCATCAGAAAAGCACTACCAAGACTAGCAAAATCTGCACTGGCATGCCTACATTCAGGTCATCATCCCACATTAAAATAGGATTGGTGCCAACAGAGAATTGGCCTGGCAACTCTCCAATCATTCCAGGTACAACCACCACACAAGACATACAATGCAATGCCTAATGCTCACTCCTTCCAGACATTAAAGGGCTCTTCCCCTTGTTTTATATCTTATCATAGATCCTTGTGGACTACAGCAGGAACATCAGAAGTGTTTGGTAAGGGAGTGGATGTACATCAAAGCTGTCTGAAGTCCACTATCATTCATTACAGTAATGGATGAGGTAACAATATAACTGAAATAAAGTTCCATGGGAGTTAGTATGTGTGAGAATTCAGTATTGATAGCCAAATCAGATCAGGAAGTACTGAAACAATAAGTGATGGAGAGGAGGGAGATGGAATGTCCGTGTAAATGAGTACATACATACATACATATACCAAGGCTTTTTCCCCCTTTCAAGGGAGGTAGCCAAAAAGGGAAAGGCATAAAAACACTCCCACTCATTTCATCCCTAAATACACTCCACACCCCTCCCACCCTCCCTCTCATCTGAGCACCTCCTGGATGACGGGTCATCCCTGCACCTTGCCCACCGCCCTGGGTCAGAAGCAGTGTCGCAAGACAGCACATCCACAGCAAGGCCGCTTCATTCAATCGGCGACCCCCCCTCTCCGTCCCCCCTTGCATATAAGGAGAGGACGGGGAGAAATCCCTTCGGGCTGCGCCAAAATTTACTCGCACATATTACCCCACCCCCGCCCATTCCTCCTCATGCAATCACATCATCATCCATATACAACCATTCTCCACTCACCTATGTCTTCCATCCTCTCCCTTCCTTCCTCAACAGACATTCCCCTCTTCCCCAAAGCCTCCTTCAACCCATCCATCCACCTCACCCCAGGACGTCCCCCCACGTTCACTCCCTCCACATCCGCCCCCCACACCCCTCCTACCAGTCTTTCTTCACTCATTCTCTCCATGTGTCCAAACCATCCCAATATTCCTTCATCAACCCCACCTCCCAGCCCCCCCGCTCCCCCCACCCCCTCATTTCTCACTCTATCCAGCCTAGTAACCCCCACCATACTTCTCGGACACCTCATCTCAAACACATTCAAACTCCTTCTCTCTTCTTCTCTTATGTTCCACGTTTCCGCCCCATACAGCGCTGTCGGCACAATCACTCCTTCATACAGTCTCCTCTTCGCATCCATTCCTAAATGTCTATTCCTCATTACACACTAATCCACCAAGGCATTTACTCGCTTCTCTCAATCTACATTCTACCTCCACCTTCACTCCACCTTTTCCTGCTACACTTGCACCCAAGTATCTAAAACCATCCACCTCCTCCAGTCGCTCCCCCCCAACGTTCACTTCCAGTCCACTGCCACTCTCACCCCCTGCACATCTCATCACCCCACCCCCACCCACACTTATCTCCAGCTTTCTTCTATCACACACTCTCCCAAACTCTGCCACCAGCTTCCTCAATCCCTCCTCCGACCCTGCCACAAGTGCAGTAAGATGAGTAATGATGTAAAATGAGTAAGATGAGTAAAGTAAAGTAAGATGAGTAAAATCTATATTGTGGGTTGTACAAGAAGTGGTGTCACTTGAGATGTTCAGGACAGAAAACTGTAAGTATGATACACAACTTTTCAATGTCCAGCTTTCAGGAGAAGAGGAAATGAATGACAGGACTGGTAATTTAGGAAAGAAAAGAAATTTGTTTTGTTACATGGGTGATATCTTGGATTGTGAAAATGGAGTGGCGAGAACAAGAGTACCATCAGCAAGGAAAAAATGGAGAGAGGACGAGCTTGGTAGTGAACAAAAAGTATTTAATTAAAGAATAGAGGCAGTGTTTCATTAATGTGTATCAAATTTGTTATGGTGCTAAGCATGGGCAAAACAATGGCAAGAGGATATACAGAGATCTGATTAATGGATGCTGATGTATGACTGGAGTCATGTAGCAGGACAGGATATTCAGGGGGAAAGGAGATGTGGTCTGAAGAGAGGAGAGGTAGAGAAAATACAAAAGGGGGGAAGACTAAGATTAAGAAGGTTACAATAGTTTCAATATATGATAAGATAGTGTATGTGTGTGTGCTGATAATAACTGACACAGCTAATATATCCCCTTATGAAATTTCTATCATGAGAATAGATTGGGAATCCCATGTTTAACCCATTGTGTAATATTTGCACATAACATGTTTGGAGAACTGTAGGAATATGTAGTTCTGAGTAAAAATTCTCCATCTGGTTGTGCCCCTGCTAAGGATGGTGTTAGAAATAGATACCAGGAGGTCGGTTGAAAAACCAAGGACAATATGGAGAGGAAAACTGCAGGAGAACATGGAACTGTTTAAAACAGGAAGGATTGGCACTGGACCAAGCAAGCTGGAGGATCATTGTACATCCAATAGAGAGACACTGTTCAATGGTGCAGCAGTGTGTGTAATGTCATCCATTAAAGGAAACGGCTTTTGATCACTAGTCCAACATAGGATCCATAACAATGGTGAATCACACACATCTATTGCCTCCATATCTCTTTTGCAAGAGAACTGCAGCTCCCAGGAAACCAGAAACAGTTCGTACATCACTCAAGGATAAAATATTGTTTCATCTGGTATAGCTAAGGTAGGGCAGTGTAAGATGAATTGTTTGATGTCCTCTGTGATGGCTGAGACTGGAGTAGTTTGTTTTTGCAGCCAAGCCTATTCTATGCTGGTAGAGTCTTGGTGCTGGATGGTGACCTTAACACAAGCATGCTAGTGTGGTCCTTGCATCTCGGGAGGGATTTTGCTGAGTCTAAGGTTGATGGAGTGGGTAATCTGGTGGTAAGTCCTGAAGATCTTGTTTTGCAATATGAGTATGAATGTGTTTTTATGTGGATTTATAATATAGGTGGTAGATTGTTGATGTTTGAGTAGTATGCGACTTTTATGTTACATTCAGTCGGTTGTACTTGTGACAGCGAGATGATGACTAGGGTTGAGGTGGTACTCTATGGGGAAGATTCTAGTTTCCCTGTGTAGGTGTTCTATTGGGGTGGTTTTGGTGCATCCTGTTATTATTCTTAATGCTTTGTTTTGTATAGTTCATAAGGTGTCGTATGTTTTCCAAGTTGTTGGGAACCATGCTGTGGAACCATAGTTCAAGTGTGGTTCTCAAGAATGGTTTGTAGAGTGATTATAATTTCCTTCTGCTGTCCAAAGCACATACTAGCAATTGATTTTAGTTAGTCTATTTTCCAGAGCTGGGCGCATTACCGCCGGAGTGATAGTGCATTACCATCAATGCATTACCAAAAAATCTGGGGTGCATCACTGTCAATGCATTACCAATTTTAATTTCCTTTAGACTGATTTTGATGGAAAAAAAAATCAAATGGAGAAGTATTTACTTCTTACAAATATTCTCCATAAAATAATACCTATACTACAACATTAATATTCCCTATTCTAAAACAAAATAAACTGAGCTGGACATTTTATTACTGGTAGTGTTACTGCATTACTAGTGCACTACCTGGTAATGCACCCAGCTCTGCTATTTTCTGGTCAATTTTCATTGTTAGATCTTTGCTATGTGGGTTGAAATTCATGCATCAAAAGTAAGGCCTAGAATTTTTTGTTTCTTTCCCAATGGGATTTGGCCATTTAGTTTCAGTATTAGGAAGTAGTTACTATGAGGTAGGTCTGGCATTTAAAGTTTAAAGAGGAGGTCAGAAGTGCATGCATAGAGTATCTTGCCAGCAATAATAAGTGTTTCTATCTATGTTCCAAGGATCTATATATCAAGTCAAGGCACATACCCACTCCCACCCACTATCCCTGTCTTCTGCCCACTGCCCTAGGTCAGAAGCAATGTAGCAAGACAGTGCAGCCTTGTTGTGGATGTACTGTGTCTTGCTGCAATGGTTCTGACCCAGGGCAGTGGGCAAGAGACAGGGATGATCCTTCATCCACAAGGAGCTAAGATGAGAAGGAGAAAAGGATGGTGGATAGGAGTGGGTTGCCTTTTGATTTGGCTACATCCCTTGTATAAGGGGGAAAAGTCCTTGGTATATAGATAGATCCTTGGGACAATATTGCAATGAGGAGATAGTCATAGTGGTAGTAATGGAGAGTTAAGGAGGGTAGCAGACCATAACGCACAGACAGTAGAAGTTACACCCAAAGACTTGATGAATTATAAGCTGCATAGCATTCCAACCATATATTGACCCTGCTTACAGGCTAACTTCTAGAAAATAAGACTGAGACAAGATGGCCAAGAGATTATCCAAGTGTAATGCTGCTGCATCAAGATAAGCTGCTTAGAACTGGAATCTTGTCAAACATGAATTCTGGGGCTAGAAGCAGTGGTGAGTAGTTTATTTTCAAAAGATCTGTTGTCTTTTTTCTCCAATTATCATCCCTAGTTTTTAATTTACTTGTGATTTTAGCTCAGGCTATATCATCTAAGCTATTACAGGAGTTGATATACCTGTTTGAAATACTGTATTTTTCGACAGCCATTGAATATGTGGTCTTTTTCAGTTTATTCCCATGACCTCATGACTCTCCTATCCCAAGTTAAGATGCCTTTTCTCTGTTTCATCTACTTCCTTAAATGACATGAACACCATCAAGTCCTCTTTCTTTTCTTTCTTTTAATGATACTTGCGAGATTGTCTCCGCAAGAGGCATCCCTCGATAGAGGGGATGAAGGGGATGCCCACAGAATTCATGGGTGGGGCAAGTTGATTGAACCTGGTAGTGACTGCATATAGGATCTTGTTCACAGACACTGTGGGGACTGGCACCTGTGTGTATTTATTTACCTGGTTGTATTTTATGGGACGAGAGCTATGCTCATAGTGACCCGTTTTCGTATCTCTCCGCATCCAGTTTATTCTTAAAATGTTGTATAGTTTTGGAACTCACTGTTTCTCCATTTAGTTTGTTCCAGACATCAACACTATGTGAGAAGCTATTCTTTTTCAGGTCTCTTCTATAAGTCTCCTTCTTTAATTTCTTTTCGTGTCTTCTTGTTTCTCTTCTATCCCACTTTATAAGTCATCTCTATCAAGGATTTCCATCCCTTTCATAATTCTGTAAATGGTCAATAAATCACCTCTTTCTCTTCTCTGTTCCAGTGTTAATAGATGTAATTTCTCCAATCTTTGTTCATATGTCCATTTTGACACTGGAGGTGCCATTTTTGTCGCTGCTCTTTGGATTCTTTCTAATTTTCTTATGTTCTTCTTTGTGCTTGGTGCCCACAATGTTGCTGCATATTCTAGTTTAGGTCTTATCAGTGTAACCACTATTTTTTTAACCATCTCCTCATCTATGTAGTTGAAGGCCACTCATTGATCTTAGTAGGTTAACCCCTTCCATACGGGGCCGCACACGTAGGCGTCATGGGGAGCGAGTGTATTCGCGAGGCTGCCATATCGGCGTCTTGATTATATTTATTGTAGTCGCCCCTCCATAATGACATTCTTTCTAATTCTTTTGTAATCGCATTTTCTATGGTTATCAAAATTCACGGGTGAAGAGAGAACGATCGATATAAGCGGTGACTATATTTTATGATGCGATTATTATTACGACACGTCGTACGGCTGGCATTGGCTGCTGCCACCGAGATCTAAGTCCATGACGCCTACGTGTGCGGCACCGTATGGAAGGGGTTAAAAGTCTCTCCAACTAATTTATTGACATGTTTATCAGGTGTCAAGTCACTTGAGATAATCACTCCCAGGTCCCTTTCTGAATTGACTTTTTTGACTTCTTTGTTTCCAATTTTATATTGACCTGATACTTTATTTTTGCTTTTTCCAAATTCCATTATGCTACATTTCTTGATGTTGAAGTTCATCTCACATTTCTGACTCCATTCCCATATTTTGTCTAGGTCTTGTAGCGATTTACAATATTTTTCTGTTTTTTCTCTTGAGTAATTTGGCATTGTCAGCAAACAAGTTCATGTAACAATTTACTCCCTCATCCATATCATTTATGTATATGGCAAACATTAAAGGAGCCAATACAGAGCCCTGTGGGATGCCACTTTTCACATCCTCCCAGTTTGAATTCTTGTCTTAAAGTATCACTCTCATTTTTCTTCCAATTAAGAAATCCTTCACCCATTCCAGCAGCTTACCTTGTAGTCCTATTATTTCAATTTTACTTATTAATTTTTTGTGATATCTTACTGAATGCCTTCTGCAAATCCAAGAAGGTGCAATCTGCCCAGCCATCTTTCTTGTATTATCTCAATTAATCTCGAGTAAAAGCAAATTAAGTTTGTGGTACACGATCTTCCACTTCTAAAACCAAATTGTTTAAGGTTTACTATTTTATTTTCTTCCAAGCGTTTGGTCCATTTATTTCTGATGACTTTTTCACATATTTTTGCTACTGTGCTTGTAAGGGATACCAGTCTGAAATTTGTAGGATCTTCCCTATTTCCTCTTTTATATATTGGTACTATGTTTGCATCTTTCCAATCCTGCGGTACCTTTCCTTCTTTGAGTGAGGAGTTTATTATCTTGTATAGTTTGTCTGTCAGTTCATTTATACACTCTTTCAGTATCCAATTTGCAATTCCGTCTGGTCCATGCGATTTTCTGACATCTAGGTTTTTCATTTGATTGAAGTGTGAGTGAAGCAATGTGCTCCCTGGTGTATGCCCCCAATTGATGATGATTGAGGGTCAAATCTTTTAATATATCTTCATACATTTTATCTGCAAGGCTGGGAACCAGTTTAATCATTGCTCTCTCTATTCTCTCAATCTTATTTATATCCTTCACTTTGTATAGAAACCACATCATCATTACATATTCTAACCTAGAACAGATCAAACTTTTTTTTATTATTATTATTATCTCATCCACGAAGTGAAAAGTTACTTTTATATTTCTCAACAGTCTGCATATTTCACAATGACTTTGCTACTATATTTGTCGGGTGATGAGATATCCATGACCAACATTCCCAAATTTTTGCTCCTGTAATATTTCCCATTGAATAATTCATTGATGGTCTTTTTAAGTTTTTATCTATTTCAAGTAATTTGTGTGTGTATTTACCTAGTTGTATTTTACAGGAAGAGAGCTATGCTCGTAGTGACCCACTTTTGTATCTTTCTGTATCCAATTTGTTCTTAGTCATGTATAATTCTAGCACTCACTGTTTCCTCATTCAATTTGTTCCAGATATCTATCACTCTGTGTGGGAAGCTATTCTTTTTCAAATCTCTCCTGTAATTGTCCTTCTTAAATTTCTTCTCGTGACCTCCTGTTTTTCTTCTGTTCCACTTTAGTAAGTAATCTCTGTCAAGAATTTCCTTCCCTTTCATAATTTTGTAGATGGTTAGCAAATCACCTTTCTCTTCTTTGTTCCAGGGTTGGTAGATTTAGTTTATCCAACCTTTATTCATATGTCAAATTGGAGAGTGTTGGTGCCATCTTTGTTGTTGCTCTTTTAATGCTTACTAGTTTCTTTATATATATATTTTTAGATAGGTGACCATAGTGTCGCAGCATATTCCAATTTTGGTCTTATCAGTGTAACTAGTATTTTCTTAACCATTTCTTCATCCATGTAGTCAAAGGCTACTTTCATTGATATTTATAGTTTGAGAGTTTCTCCGACTAATTTGTTGACGTGTTTGTCTGTTGTCATGTCATTTGAGATAGTTACTCCTAGGTCCCTTTCCAGGTTACTTTTTTTACTTCCTGTGTACCAATTTTATATTGACCCAAGATTCTATTTTTGCTTTTTCCAAATTCCATTATCCTACATTTCTTAATGTTGAAGTTCACTTTGCAATTCTGACTCCATTTCCAGACTTTGTCTAGGTCTTCTTGAAAAGATTTGCAGTCTTCTTCTGTACTTATTCTCTTGAGTAGTTTTGCATCATCTGCAAAGAAGTTCATATAAGAGTAACATTCCACACCTTCATCCATATCATTTATATAAATAGCAAACATTATCAAAGCCAAAACAGAGCCTTGTGGGACTCCACTTATCATATCTTCCCAATTTGAGTTCTTGTCTCTAAGTACCACCTTCATTTTTCTTCTGTTCAAATCTTTCATCTGTTCCAATAACTTTCCTTGTATTCCACCTATTATTTCAATTTTTCTTAGTAGTTTTTTGTGTGGTACTTTGTCAAAAGCCTTTCGTAATTCCAAGAAAGCACAATCTGCCCATCCATCTCTTTCTTGTATTACTTCTATTAATCTTGAGTAAAAGCATATTAAGTTTGTGGTACATGATCTTCCACTTCTAAAACCAAATTGTTTAGGATTTTGTATTTTGTTCTCTTTTAAGTGTTTAATCCATTTATTCCAATAACTTTTTTGCATATTTTTGCTACTGTGCTTGTAAGGGATACCAACCTGTAGTTTGTTGGGTTTTGTCTCCTTTGTATATTGGTACAATATTTGCATTTTTCCAATCTTGTGGTACTTTTCCTTCTTTGAGTGAGAAGTCCATAATCTTGTGTATTATGTCCATTAGTTCATCTATACATTCTCTCAATATCCAGTTTGTAATTCCATCGGGCCCGTGTGACTTTCTGATGTCAAGGTTTTTTTTATTTGGTCCCTTATTTCTTTCTGTGTCACCGTTATTTCTTTCATTTCAGGGGATCTTCCTCATTGGCCTTCAACCCAAATTTGTGAGCTTTCAATTGTAAATACAGGCCTAAAATGCCTGATCATAACTTCAGCCATTTCTACATCATTTATATATTCTTTATTTCCTTCACGCAGTTTCACTATTTCGTGTTTATCTTTTAGTTTATCATTTACATATCTGTAAAATGTTTTGTTTCTCCTTCTTTAGTTCTTCCAGTTTATCAACTCTTTGTATAACTAGTGTTAATAAGTTAAACCTAACCTCCCATACTTCATTCATTTTTTTAGTTTCTCCTCTAGACTTACTAGTCAGGGGAGGTTGTCATCTCCTCCTTCATTAAATCCATAAAAATTATTATCTTCTCTTTCCATTGAGCTGCTATTATCTATATTTCTACTTTTAATACCTCTGCTCATCTGTTCGACCTCGTCTGTGTGATCTGCACACCTTTTGTTGACACCCCTTCTGCTTCCGGGGCCCATTCGTCCCCCATCCTCATTTTCTTCCATTTTCCTTAATAATGTCTCCCCTTCTCCTTTTTCTTCACCTGCCCACTACACCACGAGCTTTCCCCTTCCCTACTTATACAACACAGGTACTCCCTCGTCGCTGTAATCCATGAAAATTGCGTTTTTTCCTGGAGTTCCAATCTTCGCTGTCAGTCTGACGTGTGTGTGTGTGTGTGTGTTTTCACTGAAATTCATTTTCCATGATTGGAAAGACTGGCAAAGTGTGGACAATTGAAACAGATGGAAGTAGCTTGAGACAAAGACTTAGAATGAGCTTGGCGGATAGGGTACAGGGGGCCTTGCGTGCACAAGGAATGTCTGTTGAGCATGGAAGAGAGTGAAAAACAGGAGTAAATGGAGGAAGACTGAATGGATGGAAGGATGAAGCAGCATCCAGGAATGTACTTTACAGTTGCTTAGTAAATTATGTTGGGTGGATGATTAGATGAAAGGAGGGGGCATAAAATGAAGCACTAGGGACTGCTGTGAAGGCATTGTCTCACTGCATTACCTTTAATCCAAGCAGTATGGTGGGGGGACAATGACAGCCCTACATCTACAAGGTGCTGAGGTGGCAAAGCCATTAATCAAGTTTTAATGTGTGTGAAAGCTCCAGGCATATTTACTGTCTAGACCAGCGTTTCTCAACCTTTATACCCTTGTGTAACCTTTAAAATAAATTGCATGTCTCAAGGAACCCCTGTGCAAAAATAAAAACACATATACCATATCTTTCTCATTTTATTTTCATCGTAATAATAGGTTAGATAGGATGATGTCTATATTACATTATTACAATAACCAAGAATATGCCATGCGTGTTTAATTACATTACGTATCTGAAATTAAATAAAAAATCAAAAGTGCATTAGCTTATCTCACTTGTTCTTGGGGACCCTTAGGGACCTTTAGTGGAACCTTAGGGTTACGGGGAACCCTGGTTGAGAAACGCTGGTCTAGACCTTGTATCAGTTATCTTCCTCATATTTTATTCTCATGATCCTTACATCATCTGCAAACATGTTAATACACCTTGTATCTTCCATTATGTCATTTATGTATAATACATCAAGAACAATACAGGTATCAGAACCAACCCACATACATTGCTTGCACCTTTGCAACTACCTATGCCCAAACACAGTCAAATGTGCAAATTGTGGAAAGAGCCATGTTGTATCCGCGAGTGTCTCTGGATGAGAAAACTCCTGCCTCCAGAAGTTGGAGAACCTTGTTGTATCTTCCATCATGTCATTTATTTACAATACATCAAGAACAATACAGGTATCAGAACCAACCCACATACATTGCTTGCACCTCTGCAACTACCCATGCCCTAACACAGCCAAATGTACAAATTGTGGAAAGAGCCATGTTGTATCCTCTTAAGAGTGTCTCTGGATGAGAAAACTCCTGCCTTCAGAACTTGGAGAACATCAGCTTTCAAAAGGCCTAAATCCAAGTCTGATCCATGTTGATCCATCCAAGGGACAACAATGGGTATGCATGAGGTGGTCCTGCAATGACATGACAGAGTCATCTCCCTGCCACTATCTTCAAACCCCATAATGCGTATCATGCAATCCTGAGGAGCAATATTATCAACTTCAACTACATTTCCTCCACCCAAGCAGGACAACTTGGCCAGACAGTCTAGGGTACAACAACCAACAAAAGCTCCCCTGGAAGCAAATGGGATGGTGACCCAAAGTTTGGGAATTGTTGTTTGAAATGGTCCATAATACTATACCAAGTCTATCACAGCAACCACTCCACACACTTTTCATAAGACCCCCTCTGCCCTCACCAACTTCATGGTTCCTCTTTCACACAAACTAGAGAACCTTCCAGTTAGTATGTGTTCCCATAACAGAAGAAAACTTCTTAAAAGTCCACTCAACACTTACATATCTTATACTGTCACTACCCAAAATTTCCAAAGATTTGAATATTCCACCCAGACTAGTAGTGGTACAAACTTCTGCCGATAGATATCACTAGGTGTGTATTCAGTAAATTGGAAGTGAGTATTAAGGGAGATAGACTGGAGGAAGTGGATAGCTTTAGATACTTGGGTGCAAATGTGGTGGGAAAGGGAGGAGTGGAGGTGGAGGTAGAATGAGTGAGAAAAGTAAATGCCTTGAGGAATTCAGGTGTAATAAGAAATAGTGGTGGATACTAAGAGGAGATTGTATGAAGGAGTGATTGTGCCAACAGCACTGTATGGGGTAGAAACATGGAATGTAAGAGAGAAAAAGAGAGAGTTTACCCACTTCAGTATGATGATGCCTACGTATGCATCATGAGGCGCGATTGGGTGCACGAGGATGCCAACGTCAGCATCTTGGTTATATATAATTTTCGTAGTTGTACATGAGTTATCCCCAGATTCTGTGAACTGGTTTGTTCACGTTTTCTGCATGAGGGGATGGGGGGGGGGGTCGCCAATTAAGTGAAGCAGCCTTGCTGTGGATGTGCTGTGTCTTGCTGTATTGCTTCTGACCCAGGGCAGTGGGCAAGATGCAGGGATGACCTGTCCTCCAGGAGTAGCCCAGAAAAGAGGGAGGGATGAGTGATGAATGGAAGTGGTGTATGTGGGGATGAAATGGGTAGGAGTGGATTTATGCCTTTGACTTTGGCTACCTCCCTTGTAAGGGGGAAAAAGCTGTTGGTATATTTACCTATTTGTATCTACAGGAAGGGGAGCTATGCTCATGTTGTCCCATCTCTGTATCTCGCTATGTCTAATTTGCTCTTAAATTCGTGTACTGTTTTTGCACACACCATTGTTTTGTCTAGTATGTTCCAAACATCTACCACTCTGTGGGGAAAGCTATTCTTTTTTCAGATATCTTCTGTAACTGTTCTTTTTGAGCTTCCTCCCATGTCCTCTTGTGTTTATCTTATCCAATTTAGTAAGTCTTCTCTATTAAGGACATCTATCCCTCTCATAATTCTGTAGATGGTCAAGAAGTCACCTCTTTCTCTCCTTTGTTCCTGAGTCAGTAATTCTTCATATGACAGTTTTAATAGTGTTGAGGCCATCTTCATAGTTGCTCTCTGGATTCTCTCTCTTTTTTTTTTATATTAATATTCTTTTTAGTACTGGGTGACCATAGTGTTGCTGTGTACTCCAGTTTTGGCCCTATCAGTGTGACTAGTATTTTCTTTACCCTTTCTTCATCCAAGTAAGCAAAAGCCACTTTTATTGATCTTAGCAAGTTATAGGTTTCACCAACAATTTTGTTTGTTTTTCAGATCCCACTTTCTTTTATTTCCTTTGCACCAATTTTATATTGTCCTGATATCCTTTTTTTTTTTCCAAATTCCATTATGCTACATTTCCTAATATTGAAATCCACTTCCCACTTCTGACTTCATTTCCAAACACTGTTCAGATCTCTCTGCAGTGAGTCACAGTCCATTTCAGTACTCACTTTCTTTAACAGTTTTGTGTCATCTGCAAAGAAGTTATATGTAACATTCAACACCTTCATATGTATGTATGTGTATTTCAGCTGCCAGTCTGCTGAGCATCATCTTCATAAGTGCACATTTGCTAAATTTTTTTTTTTTTACATTACATCATGTTCTTCTCTGTGAATTCTTTTGAATGCTGATCAATGAGACCATCAGGTTGAGGTGTGCACTGAGCTGCAAACAACAGCTTGGGATAACTCAAACTTCCTGTATAGTCATGACTGCCAATGAACCATGGGTGTACAATTACGACCCTAAAACAAAACAGCAAGGCATGGCCTGAGACATTAACCCATTAAACTCCGATGACAAGATTCTTGTCATTTGGTCAAATAAAACAAAAAATCATAAAACACCAAAATGTTTGATCAAACACCAGAAAAATATGATGTCAGTCCTTGCTTGACTGCATGAGGACTGACGTCATATTTTTCTGGTGTTTGATCAAACATTTTGGTGTTTTATTATTATTATTTATATATATTTTTTTTTTACCAAATGACAAGAATCTTGCTTATTGGGAAGGACTTCCTTGGGATAGGGAGAAGGAAAAAAAAAAAAAAAAAAAAAAAATCCACTATTCCCCACCTAGCCCCTTGCACTTTCTACCTTTTCCCTAAAATTAAAATCCCTTTGAAAGGGGGCAGCCTTTTAACATTAAAGAGATCCAAGCCCTGCTCATTTGCTTATCATAATTCAAATCCACCCTGCTTACATCAAATCTCTTTAATAGGTCCTAGTGTGACAGCATCTGCATTGTAGAACCATCCCCCAACCCCAAGAGTTGGGGGCCTACCAACCACAGCACATCCCTGCCACCTGTTCTTACATAGGTAGACTGATCCCTGGGAGCAGCTAAGTTACCCAGGTGAGTACCACAACTTTTTTTTTTTTTTTTTTTTTTTTTCTTACAAAAATGCAACTTCACACTTTCCTGCACTGAGGGGGTGATCCTCTGGTGATCATCCCTCTTCTCCTACTATTAGCCAGAGATGTAGATAGCAATCCTGGGCCCACCAGAAAATACACATGTCCAACATGCACCAAACCCATCACTTTGAACTCACAAAGGGCTCAGTTCAGAGCAACTCGCACAACACTTCCTGGCATAAAACAATACTCAAACACTTGGACTTGTTCTATTTGCCCACCCATAACTTCACTCCCACTATCACACTCCCAGCCTGCATCCTTGCCCACACCCCCACCCTTGCCATCCCCTTTCCTCCCACCCTCCTCAGTCACTCCTCTTCCTCCTTCTGACCCTGATCCTGATCCTAATCCTCCTCCATCAGTATGCCAACCCCATACAGCAACCTTCAACACATACAGAACATACATCAACATATTACAATTTAAAACTGATGATGGCATCAACACAAAAGAACATGAAATCAAACACTTCTTCAAACAGCACAACATACACATTACCATCATACAAGAAACAAAACTATGGCACTCCCAAAAAACATTCAATTTCATAATTTCACCACCATCAGACAAGACTGGACTGATGACAATGACGGTGGACTCATCACCCTGATGGACCAGTCCATCTGCTTCATAGACACAAGTACATACATACATACATATACCAAGGCTTCTTCCCCCTTACAAGGGGGGTAGCCAAAAAGAAAAAGGCATAAAATCATTCCCACCTATTCCATCCCTGAATACACTCCACACCCCTCCACCCTCCCTCTTATCTGAGCACCTCCTGAATGACGGGTCATCCCTGCACCTTGTCCACTGCCCTGGGTCAGAAGCAGTGTGGCAAGACACAGCACCTCCACAGCAAGGCCGCTTCATTAAATCGGCGACCCCCCCTCTCTGTCCCCCCCATTGCATAAAATGAGAGGACGGGGAGAAATCCCTTCGGGCTGCAGCAAATTTTGCTCACACATACTACCTCACCCCCCAACCCCCCTCCCATTCCACCTCATGCTATCACAACATCAACCATATACAACCATCCTCCATTCACCCCCGTCTTCTGTCCTCTCCCGTCCGTCCTCACCCGACATTCCCCTCTTACCCACAGCCCCCTTCCCCCCAACCATCCACCTCATCCTAGGACGTCCCCTCATGTTCACTCCCTCCACATCTGCCTTCCACACCTCTTTTACTAGACACAAGTGCCATCACTAAAACCATCCTCCCTACCAAAGACTACACCAATGAAACCCAATCAATCCAAATCCGAACAGGTAACAAATCCACAATTACTGTAGTTAACATGTACACCCCACCCTAATCATCCCCCATGGTTCCAAACCTTAGGCCTAACCTCAACCAATTTGCCACCATCCCCACCTTATCCTAGGTGTTGACTTTAATGCCAAGTCATCAAACTGGTATAACAACCCGAACATGGACAGAGGGTTTGATCTTCAAACACAACTTGACTCATTCACCATCATGAACAATATCCATATTCACACGCATATGAAGCTCTCTACACCCCCTCCCCTCCTGACATCACTTTCTGTTCCCCCTGCCTAACCCCAAAAACTTCTTGGAAAGTGGTCACTTCCCTCAAATCTGCCCACCTTCCAATCATCATCAGCACCAATACATGATACACCCCAGTTGCCCACAGATACACATACACCAATTACAAGAGAGCAAACTGGGAAGCTTTCACTGAAGAGACAGAACAACAATTTGAGACACAAAACTACACCAATCACAGACATAGATGCAGCTGTGCACACCTTTAATTCAATCATACAAAATGCAGACAAGAAATATATCCTGTAGATTTGTAGTTGGTGATCTACATTGACTGGTTTGGTGAGATAAACTATGAGCAAGTCCATTTGTTTTATTGGTCTTGGTTTTCTCTCTCTACAGACATGAAGCAAATTCTAAGGAAAACTCAGAGGGTTGCCAGATTCTAATTTACACAGGTACAAGTAGGCTGTTGTCATAATCATGCATTATTTTCTTATATTTATTATTTACAATGCATGGACTGAGTCTGGACTCTCAGTATCCATGCATGGGATATATTTACATAAGAATTTACAAATAATAGAGATATATGAAAAATATGTGATACATACCAAAGGCTTCCCTTACAAGGGAGGTAGCCAAAAAACAAAGGCATAAAAACCATTCCCACCCATTCCATCCCTGATACACTTCACTCCCCTCCACCCTCTACCCTCCCTCTTATCTTGGCACCTCCTAGATGATGGGTCATCCCTGCTTCTTGTCCACTGCCCTGGGTCAGAAGCAGTGATTCAAGACACAGCACATCCACAGCAAGGCTGCCTCATTAAATCAGTGATCCCCCCCTCTCCGTCCCCTCATGCAGAAAAGGAGAAGACAGGGAGAAATCCCTTCGGGCTGCGTCAAATTTTTCTCATACATACTACCTCACCCCCCCATTCCCCCACCATTTCACCTCATGTATCACAACATCATCCATGTACAACTATTTTCCATTCACCCCTGTCTTCTGTCCTCTCCCATCCTTCCTCAACAGACATTCCCCTCTTCCCCAAAGCCCCTTTCACCCCATTCATCCATCTCATCCTAGGTTGCCCCCTCATGTTCACTCGCTTCACATTTGCCTTCCGTACCTCTTTTACTAGTCTTTCTTCACTCATTCTTTCCATGAGTCCAAATCATTCCAATACTCTTTCATCCACCCTATCTCCCAACTCCCTTACCATCACCGTTCTCCTCCTTACCTCCTCATTTCTCACTCTATCCAGCCAAGTAACCCCTATCATGCTTCTCAGACACCTCATCTCAAACACATTCAAACTTCTCTCTTCCTCTCTTATGTTCCATATTTCTGCCCCATACAGTGCTGTTGCCACAATCACTCCTTCATACAATCTCCTCTTAGCATCCATTCCCAAATGTCTATTTCTCATTACACTTTTTAATCCACCAAGGCATTTACTCGCTTCTCTCAATCTACATTCTACCTCCACCTCCACTCCTCCTTTTCCTGCCACATTCGCACCCAAGTATCTAAAACTATCCACTTCCTCCAGTCACTCTCCCTTAATGCTCACTTCCAGTCTGCTGCCACTTTCACCCCTTGTACATCTCATCACCTTACTTTTACCCATATTTATCTTCAACTTTCTTCTTTCACACACTCTCCCAAACTCTGTCACCAACTTCCTCAATCCCTCCTCTGATCCTGCTACAAGCACAGTCTCATCTGCAAACAACAGCTGGCTCACCTCCCACTTTTCTCCATTTTCTTTAACGATCTCCAATCCCTGACCCACCACCCTTGCATTTACCTCATGCACTTCCATTCATGTATAAGTTGAACAGCCAGGGCGACATAACACATCCCTGACAAAGTCCCACCTTTACCTCAAACCACTCACTCTCTCCATTTCTAATCCTGACACATGCTCTACTACTCTCATAAAAACTCTTGACAGCTCCTAAAAGCTTTCCTCCTATCAAAATATGTGATAAGGAAAAGAAATGTTGATGCAAGTTGATCTGGAAAGGTTGGCAATAATGAAAGAGGTATCTATTGTTCTCACAGGTGCTGGGCATAGTATGACATGCCTGGTTCTCTAGTCACTGTTCAGATCCAGTAACAATGGCGTGTCCCTAGAGAGGAAAATCCGCACACAATAGCAGATCCCCTAAGAGTTGTCTGGAGACATTGGAGTTCCTTCTCACTATACATGCATGCTAGACATTTAAAGGATTAACTCTTCCTTTCGATTATCTTACAACAATCCCCAGAGGCAACAGAAAATCACACAACCACAACTTCACCCCAGAAATCCAAGGTCTCATCAGACAATGTGATGCACTTAATGCAATACCCCCATAACAGACCAAATACAAGCACTAAACATGAAATGAACAACAAAATACATGAACAAAAAACATAAAACTGGCAAACATTTGTCAACAATCAAGAAACAAACATCTGAAAACTGTACAACACACTCAACAGCATTACACAATCCAAAAGTAACACAACACGCTCTCACACAACAATAACCACAAGAACAGTCAATTTACCCTCAGATAACAAGCAAACACACTCATAAATAATTTTGTACAGACAAGCCATCTCACCCAACACCCTGACATCTGATGCATAATTTGACATAAGACTTCCCCACAGATCTAGATTACATACCCTTCATAAATAGCCAGACAAAGCATACAATCCATAACCTCAAAACACTCATCTGCCTGTGGCCCTGACAGCATAAGCATCAACCTAAAATACCTTGGACCACAAGGCATACATGCATTCACCAACATTACAAACTACAGCTTTTCACACAACACTATACAGGATATCTAGACACATGGGAAAATCATCACCATCCCCAAATTCAACAAAGTCCCAACCATTCCAACATCACATCGCCCAATCACACTTCTCTGCACCCACTCCAAAGTCATAGAATGCCTCATACTACAACTCATCACACCATAACCCCCTTTGTTGAATCACAACATGGTTTTAGACCACTACACTCCACACACTTCAGATAAACCTCACACTGTTAGGCTGGTAGTCTGGCCCAGGTTGGGCAGCCAGTTAGGCTGGTTGAAGGCAAAATCTGATGGAGAGTTCGTTTTATTTAAAATTAAATGTTGGGTGCCAGTGTGTGTGTGTGTGGGGGGGGGGGGGGGGAAGATGGTGAGAGAGGTGACGACTGTGATTCAAGTAGTGTCCCCAGGCAAACTGCTTGCAAGGGAGTAAAATGTGGGGATGGAGGAGGTGAGAAAGCTGGAGCCATGAGCCAGGCTCACATATGCTGCTCCAAGGCTATCTGAATCTTCGGATGATGGTTTATCCTTTATATACACTGGCAGGTCATGACCCATGCTCCTAATTGGCAAGAGGTCATGTGTGCTGCATGGGAAGTCATAGGTAAAACGTTTTATGCCGGTGACTCATGAAGACAGGGATCAATAGATCCAGTGTTCCTGTGTCACATGGGTGGCCAAGGTGCAGATCAGCCATGGCTGGCCAACACTGGCATTGCATGTGTGTTCCTCAAGGAAGCTTTGTCCCACCTGTTGGTCTCAAGGAAGCTCTGGGTCATGTTTCAGCTGAGTAGATGCAAGCATGTCCCATGGGGCCACTTGCGGGTGAGTAAGACGCCAAGAGGTGAGACAAGGGAGTGAGGACCGGTGAGTGAGGACTACTGACACACACACACAGAAGTTGAGGCTGGAAGTGAAGTCATGTGGAGCCTTGACAAGGAATCTTGTCAAGGGAGTTGTCCTCATGACCGGGCCAGAACTTGAAAGTAGGGTGGAGCTGGCCAACTGTAGGAGTAGCAGTAGGTGGCAGTCTGTTTGCCACAAGAATGACATGGAAGAGGTTGATGCATCTCGGGAGGCTGCTAAGGGGATTTCATTCCTGGAACGTGTCCTGGGATCATGTTGTACATGACACTTGAGAATGGTTGTGGTTGATGGGACATTAGGCTACCCAGGGTGTTGTGGACTTGACATTCAATGTCGCTAGTCATTAGCTTTACCAGAGTCGAGGTGCAGGACCTTGTGATCTCTGTTGAGTGTGTGAGAGGACTGAGTTGGGGATACTCACAGCTCTAGTACGCAAAATGACCTAGCGATGGTGGCAGTAGGCAGTTGGCAGAACTGGCAGGCAGCGACGGCAGTCAAGCTGGTGGGCAGGTGAGCTGGCAGATGGTAGACTTGGTAGGCAAACTGACAGACAAATGGCAGCAGTCAATCTGGCAGACAAGTGGCGGCAGACAATCTGGCAAATAGCTGTGGTAGGCGAGAGTGTGGAGAGTCAAATTGGCAGTTGGCAGATGACCTGGCAGACAGCAGACCTGGATGGCAAACTGGCAGACGATAGACCTGGTAGATGAAGTGGCAGTCATGGTGGCAGGTGATTGGGCAGACAAGGATTGGTTGATACCTGTGGTAGGCGAGAGTGTGGGGAGTCAAATTGGCAGTCGGTAGACCTGGCAGGCAGCAATGGCAGTTGAGCTGGAAGACGGCAGACCTGGTAGGTGAACTGGCAGGCATTAGACAACCTGGCAGGCAGTGGCAGACAACGGTGGTAGAGCTGGGGAACAGGGCCCCAAATGTTGGGCAGCCAAATGTTGGGCTGGTAGTCTGCCCCAGGTTGGGCAGCCAGTTAGGCTGGTTGAAGGCAAACTCTGGTGGAGAGAGAGTTGGTTTTATTTAACAATGAATCTTGTGCACCAGAAGGGGATGGGTGGCAAGATGGCAAGGGGGGTGACTACTGTGTTTCAAGTTGTCTCCAGGCGATCTGCTTGCGAGGGAGCAAGGGTGGGGGGAGGTGGTGAGAAAGCAAGAGCCACGAACCAGGCTTATATATGCTGCTCCAAGGCTATCTGAATCTTCAGGCAATGGTCCATCCTTTATATACACAGGCAGGTTATGACCTGTGCTAATGGGACCTTTCGCAGTGAGCGATTTGATACCAGACACCGCCAGATTTTGTAATTCTTGCCGGAAAATGAATACTTTTTTGGGGAAGTTTTATAAGCTTACAGAGGTGTATCATTGTACATTATTGTGTCTGAAATTTTAGTCAATTAATTTCATGATTGCAAACAGCATATAGCATTGTTTGAGCCTCTATTTATAATTACAGATGATATTCGTAAAACAGCCTATAATTGTATAAAGCCAAGCAATTTGTCATTTTCTACTGACTTCAATGGATGTATACGGATATATACTTTCATTTGAATGCACCAAGCAATAGGCAAATCCATGTACTGTATAGAAAATATAATTTTGCATCGAAGACTTAATTTTTCCGGTACAATTACGGTTTATTTTTCTCTTGAATCTGACGTGCAATCTGCCACGGCACACGTAAAATTAGTCATATTTGTTTGAAAATAGCTCCCAGCAGAACTAAGAGGCTATTGTTTACACAAACATTGCTCACCTCGTACGTCTGCCACCACTGTTGTTATATTTTATCTCACTGATTATCTTCATATACAGGACGTGACAGTGATATCCATTATTTTTCAACATTCTCAGATAAAATGCACAAACCGAAATCAACATCCTCTTATTTTTACTGCTCATACTTCAGTAAAAATAATTACCTATTTTTAGTTTTATCTTATAATTAAATTTACAAAGCCTTATCACACACCAGTAAGTAAAAATTATAACATTAAGAGTCATGTCTCTAATTTTGAATACACTTATGCAGCAATTTATGTCATATTTCTTGTTAAATATCGGTTTCCAAATTAGCTAAGTCACCCCTTTGCCTAATGAAATCGAAAATTCTAGCGCTAATAGGAATCTACGAGCCCGACTGTGAAAGGTTCCATTGGTGTGAGGTCATGTGATGTGTGGGAAGTCAGAGGCAAAATGTTTTATGCCAGTGATTCACATAGAGAGAGGGTATGCATTCCTCAATATATACAGTGTTCCTGTGTCACATGGGTGGCCAAGGTGCAGGCCAGCCATGGCTGGCCAATGCTGGCATTGCACATGTGTTCCTCAAGGAAGCTTTGTCCTACCTGTGGGCCTCAAGGAAGCTCTGGGTCACATCACAGCTGGGTAGATGTGAGTGTGTCCCTAGGGGCCACTTGTGGGTCAGTAAGTTCATGAGATACCAATAAGAGGTGAGACAAATGAGTGAGGACTACTAATACACACAAAGAGTTTTTAATAACATCAATTCAGATTAGTCCCCCCACAGAACACTTCTCATAACACTAAACATTAGTAGTTTTTTATGCCATCCCCTGTCACAATCTCACAAACAAAATATATAACACAAACATGCACAATAACACCAAAAGATGGCTGGCCAATTATCTGGCAGGTTTAAATGCCTATGTGCCATATAATGGCCAATCGTTACACACCAAAAACTTTAAAAATGAAGTACCACAGGGCTCAGTTCTATCCCCCCACACTCTTAAATCTAAACATGCATGATATACCCACACCAAACACTTCCGAAATACAAATCTCTTCTTATGCAGATGACAACAATTAAATGCACACACCATAACACATGCAAAGCTGCAGAAATACTACAACCATACCTCAACCCATTCAACACCTGGTTCACTATAAATACTCAAAATAACCTCAACCAAATCTACAGCCACACTTTTTACCATCTGGACAGAATACAAATACATACTACACCTCTATATCAATAACACACTCATACCACACATACATATGCCCAAAATTCTTGGCTTAACATATAATACACCCATGTCATTCAAACATAACATAAAAAATATAAGAACTAAATGCACACCTAGAATTAATGCACTTAAATCAATTGCAGGAACATTTGGATGAAATTAAGAAATAATTACTACAGTAAAATCCATGTGAACAAGTTGTATAGACACGGTAAAGGAAACATGGATTGGAGGTGAAGCTTTTATTCCTGACGTTTCACGAAGCACTATATTTGCTGAGGATTTGGCCCAGGTGAAGCTCCCAGCCTTATTGTTGATATTCGGACGAGTGGTGATGTAAGCAGCTTCTATAGATTTTCTGGTCTTCTTATCCATACCTTCGTGTAGAATCTCGGCTCGGACTAAGATGAGGGGGAGTAAAGACAGCGTCGTATATAAGATCCCATGCACATCATGCGATAAAGCATACTATGGAGAGACTAAGAGGGGGCTTGACACTAGAATCAGGGAGCATAAGGCCAACCTCCGTCACCATTGACTCACCAACGCAATGGTGGTGCATGTTGACGAATCTGGGCACCTCCCACAATGGAACCGAGCCGAGATTCTACACGAAGGTATGGATAAGAAGACCAGAAAATCTATAGAAGCTGCTTACATCACCACTCGTCCGAATATCAACAATAAGGCTGGGAGCTTCACCTGGGCCAAATCCTCAGCGAATATAGTGCTTCGTGATTGGCGGTCTCAGCGGGCCAATCAGAACACAGCGTTATACGCTCGCACACCCCCTTGAGCCGTAAGGCGTATATATAAACTCTGTATGTATCTAGTATGCTCATTCCTTTGAGAAAGTCGATAGACGAAACGTCAGGAATAAAAGCTTCACCTCCAGTCCATGTTTCCTTTACCGTGTCTATACTACAGTAAACAAACACTGCATAGGCTCAGTGATAAATTATGCAAGCCCCACATGGGACCCTAATCTAAGACATATCACAACACCCTACAGACCATAACATAAAAAGTATATGGACTAAAATAAAGAATTAATGCACTTAAATCAATTGCAGGAACATTTGGATAAAATAAAGAAATAATTACTATAGTAAACAAACAATACAGTGATAAATTATGCAAGCTCGACATGGGCCCCTAATCTAAGACATACTACAACACCCTACAGACTATACAAAACAAACCCTAAAATCAATTACAGGTTGCACAAATACAACACCTACAGGCCACTTACACCATGAAACAAAATTCCTCAGTCAAGGATCAACTTGACATGAGAGCCACACCAACACTTGCTGCAGCCTCTACAAACACAGCACATCCACTATACTACATAGCAGAACACTCATACACACCAAGAAATATCAAAACTGCACCCAAATACATATACTGTATCGCACACAAATACTCTCTTCGGAGTATACAAAGACAGGTCACCACGAGCATAGCTCCCCTCCTGTATATTACAACTAGGTAAATCCACAACCACCAGACACCAGTCTCTAGAAGTATATCCATAATCATATCACTCACTGCTCCATCAGCAAACTGAAAAACAATTCATTGCTACATGCCAGACCCATTGAAATACCTATCTGAATCCTTTCTCCCTGGAAAGGACAGAGTCCATCTGGCCAGACTGTGGTGCAACCACCATCCAACCCTTCTAAGCTACTGGAAAAGGCTGGATGACTGCATCACAGATAACTGTCCTGGACTGCATTGTACACAATCACACATGCCAACAACACAATATACACTCTATAAAGAATTTGTGGGGAAACCCCATTCCAGCCATGGTGCCCCACAGGAAGACAGGACTGCTTGGCTAGACATTTTAGGGAATGACAACAACAACAACAACAACTGTCTTTAACAACCTGTTCCTCTGTAACATACTGAACTGAAGACTATGGATCTCAATTATCCACTTCAAAATCAGTAATTATGTATTTCTAGACATCACTGTTGCAAAAAAACCTATCAGCACATTTGGTTTGCCCTCACCCAGTTATTAACCTTTTCATTACGAGTCAAATTCTTGCATGCAGCATCAGCTGCCTCATATATGATGATTTGATGATGCACCACAATACTCGCAATATAAAATATAAAGTTACAGCTGGATTACTTGTTCTCTTTCACTCTGAACATTAATAACCACAGAAAATATGATCAAGCCAGTTCACAAAATATGGGGGTCACTCAGCTACAACTGGCCAGGACTGTTGGGAACCAACACAAGAACACCAAAGTGGGTCCCAGGAATTGAAGTCATCACCACCTGCTTCACCCACAGCTTTTCAAATGTTTGACCCAATACACTATCTTGGCCTATACCTCAGCAAAGGTATAGGCCAAGACCAATACATGAGACCAGTAGTGATGGATAAGAGCTCATGATGGAAGAAGATAATTAGTGAACTCCCACATGCGTTGGTTTTGGCACCTGTAATGTTCTTGATGTTGTACACATAAATGACATGATGGAAAGTACAAGTTATGCTAACATGTTTGAAGATGATGTAATGATCATGAGAAAAGTGATGAAGATTAAAATTATCACAAGACCTAAACAATATATCGAAGTAAACAGCATGTGGGGACGGAGCCTTTATTAGTATGATGTTTCACCTGTTACAGCTTTTCCAAGTACATAGTCATAATACACATGACAGATTAGATAAGAACTGTGGGAATGAGGGGAGGGAGGTAGGGGGGAGGGGGTCACTGAATATTAGGAAAGGTTAAGGAGAAGGTGGACCAAATGTCTGGGAACAGGAAAAGTTAAGGATAAGTGAAACAGTTGGCTGGGTGAAGGACATTAGCTCACAATCGAGGGACAAAAGGAAGAAGAAAATAAGAAGGGTGGGCAAATGTCTACTGGGGGATTTTGGAGGGCAACAAGGGATAGCTTAAATTTTGTGGGCAATGGGTATTAAAGGAATTAGGTGGGGAAAGATAGTGAATATGCCCCTGTTTTGTTGAATTGTGTTGGTTCCTTGTATGATGGCTGCTTCCAAACATTTCCTACAGATCTTGTTGGGTTCATGTACTAGAAGTTCTGCATTTTCCCAGTCCATCAAGTGGTTGCTACTGTTCTTGTGTGCAATACACATGTTGGTGACATCATAGTGGACATATCAGTATTCTCGTAACCAGGCTTTTAGATCACATGATGTTTCCCCAATGTAGGATTTTTCACATCCCGAGCACAGAATCTGATAAACACTGGCTTTATTGTTTGGTGTTTTGCCAATGTTTATTTTTGTCCTCGTCATGTCTTTAATTGTCCTACTGCTTTGGCACACTACTTCCAAGATGATACATATACCAAAGGCTTTTTCCCCCTTACAAGGGAGGTAGCCAAAAAACAAAGGCATAAAAACCATTCCCACCCATTCCATCCCCAATACACTCCACACTCCTCTCAATCAAGACCCTCCCATAAGCCTTCCCAACTACACTTAAGCTAATCCCTCTGAAACTACTACACTCGGACTTGTCCCCTTTTCCCTTGTAGAGTGGGACTATACAGGCACTCCTCCAGTCCTCCGGCACTCTACCCTCTCTCCAACAAACATTAAATAACCTCACCAGCCAGTCCACCATCACTGTACCTCCTTATTTTAGACATTCTGCATGGCATCCATCCAGACCAGGTGCCTTACCTGCTCTCATCATCAATCCTTTTCCTTCTCATTTAAAGAGTTCACTCTAAGCACCTCCCTACCTTTTGTCCTTTTCCTCTTTCTCCATCTATCCTCCACTCTCAACTTACCTTCCACTAAAAAATTGTCTGATATTCCCCAAGTCTCTCCCCTTAGAACATGCACATCCTTAACTCTTCCTATTATACTCCTATCTACCACTACATAGCCCATCAATGCTCTATCTACCACCCTTCCATCTACCACCCTCTCCTGTGTGTAATTATGTTTGACTTTCTTCTGAAACACTGTATTTGTTATCATCAACTCTCTAGACACATCTCCACCATCAACTCTCCACTACAATTCTTTCTTGGAACTCCACATTTCCCAACCACTCCGTCAGTTGGTTCATTTCTTACTCTAGCATTAAGGTCTCCAAATACTACTACACTGGTATTCCTCCCTAATCCCTATATGCACTCATTTAAATCTATCCAAAAAGTCTCCCTTTCTTCTACACTCTTCTCACTACCAGGCCCATATGCACTTACAAAAACCCACATCTCCTTTCCCAGTTTCACCTTCATCCACATTAACCTTGAAGAAACCTTCCACTCCACTACATGTCCTATCTCTTCACTTACTAGTATAGCCACCCCTTCTCTCCCTCCCCCTCTCTTCATTCCTGAGAACCTCTCAACTACACTCCCAAACTCACACTCACCCTTCCCTCTCATCTTAGTTTCACTCAAAGCCAACACATCCATCTTATTTCTTACAAACATACTACCTATCTCTTCCCTTTTACTCTCATCTGTGCCACATCCACGCACATTAAAAGACCCAAACCTTAGGGTCCTGGTTGGAAAACTCTTAGACCCTCTTATGCCTTTACTTTTTTTAGGAATGTCTTTTGTGGGGCTACAGGGAGAAGGATGCCTGGTCCCAATCCCCATCCCATTTTTCTCGCCTCTTATGATCCAAGTGGGAATACTTGGCAGCATTCTTTTCCCCCACCACAGGGATGATGGTTTTTAGAATAAGAATCAGATTGGTGGTGAGGTCTCTGATTGATAACACGAGGCATTTCACTGTCCCACCCTGCTGCCTACAACTTTCCAGAATCTTAATGGCCTGGTTTCTGCCTCTATCTAGAAGAAGAAATTAATGATTCCCTTCCTTTCTTAGACACACACATATCAAAATATGGTACATACATATACCAAAGGATTTTTCCCCCTTACAAGGAAGGTAGCCAAAAAACAAAGGCATAAAAACCATTCCCACCCATTCCATCCCTGATACACTCCACTCCCCTCCACCTTCCCTCTTATCTTGGCACCTCCTGGATGACGGGTCATCCCTGCATCTTGTCCACTGCCCTGGGTCAGAAGCAGTGACTAAAGACACAGCACATCCACAGCAAGGCCGCTTCATTAAATCGGCGACCCCCCCTCTCCATCCCCTCATGCAGAAAAGGAGAAGATGGAGAGAAATCCCTTCAGGCTCCGTAAAAAAATTCTCATACATACTACCTCACCCCCTCCATCCATTCCACCTCATGCATCACATCATCCATATACTGTACAACCATTTTCCATTCACCCATCTTCTGTCCTCTCCCGTCCTTCCTCAGCAGACATTCCCCTCTTTCCCAAAGCCCCTTTCACCTCATCCATCTCATCCTAGGTTGCCCCCTCATGTCCACTCCCTCCACATCTGCCTTCCATACCTCTTTTACTAGTCTTTCTTCACTCAGTCTTTCCATATGTCCAAACTATCCCAATACTCTTTCATCAACCCTATCTCCCAACTCTCTTACCACCCCATTCTCCTCCTCACCTCCTCATCTCTCACTCTATCCAGTCTAGTAACCCCCATCATACTTCTCAGATACCTTATCTCAAACACATTCAAACTCCTTCTCTCTTCCTCTCTTATGTTCCATTTTTCTGCCCCATACAGTGCTGTTGGCACAATCACTCCTTCATAAAATCTCCTCTTAGCATCCATTCCCAGATGTTTATTTCTCATTACACTTTTTAATCCACCAAGGCATTTACTCACTTCTCTCAATCTACATTCTACCTCCACCCTCCACTCCTCCCTTTCCTGCCACATTTGCACCCAAGTATTTAAAACTATCCATTTCCTCCAGTCGTTCTCCCTTAATGCTCACTTCCAGTCTGCTGCCACTTTCACCCCTTGTAAATCTCATCATCTTACTTTTACCCACATTTATCTTCAAATTTCTTCTTTCACACACTCTCCCAAACTATCTCACCAACTTCCTCAGTCCCTCCTCTCATCCTGCTACAAGCACAGTGTCATCTGCAAACAACAGCTGGCTCACCTCCCACTTTTCTCCATTTTCTTTAACATCTCCAATACCTGACCCACCACCCTAGGATTTATCTCTCTCACCACCCCATCCATGTATAAATTGAACAGCTAGGGTGACATAACACATCCCTGGCAAAGTCCCACCTTTACCTTGAACCATTCACTCTCTCCACTTCTAATCCTGACACATGCTCTACTACTCTCATAAAAACTCCTGACAGCTCCTAAAAGCTTTCCTCCTATCCCATATAATTATCTGCAAAACCTCCCACAATGCCTTCCTCTACCCTGTCATAAGCCTTTTCCAGATCCATAAAAGCCCAGAAAAACATCCTTTCCTTTTCCTATAGCTTCTCACTTATCTGTCTTACCACAAAAATCTGATCTACGTAATCTCTATCTGTCCTAAATCCACACTGTTCCTCACCAATTACTCCCTCTGTTCCTCTCCTAATCCTCTCAATCAAGACCCTCCCATAAGCCTTCCCAACTACACTTAACAAGCTAATCCCTCTGAAACTACTACACTCACACTTGTCCCCTTTTCCCTTGTAAAGTGGAACTATACAGGCACTCCTCCAACACTCTACCCTCTCTCCAACAAACATTAAATAACCTCACCAGGCAAACCACCATCACTGTACCTCCTTTTTTTTAGATATTCTGTATGGCATTCATCCAGACCAGGTGCCTTACCTGCTCTCATCTTCTTAACTGCCTTCACTTCATCCTTCCCTATTTCTCCATTTTCCTCACTCATCACTCTCTTTTTCTTATCACTTCCCAATGCAACTATCTTTCCCTCCCTATCCTCCTTCACATTTAGCAACTCCCTAAAATACTCTGCCCATCTTCCTTGTACTGCCTTTTCTTCCATTATCATCTCTCCATCTGCACCTTTTACCTTTTCTTCTCTACTTGATTTGCCTCCTCTTCCTCTCTTAATTTCTTTCCAAAACATCTTTTTATTACTTTCAAAATTTTCTGTCATACTCTTACCCATTTCATATCTGCTCTCCTCTTTGCCCCCTTTACCTTGTGCTTTACTTCTCTTCTCTTTTCTTTGTATCTCATATTACTCCCTCGTCCTATTTTGTTACCAATCTGTGAAAGCTCGCTTCTTCTCTTCTACAACCTTTTTTGTTTCCTCATCCCACCACTAACTACCCTTCCTTCTATTTTCTCCCATCCTTCTTGTTCCACACATCATCTTTGCACACTTTGCGACTCCCTCCTTGAGCCATACCCATTCCTCCTCCACACCTACCTCTACTCTATCCTTCACTCCCTCCCACTCCTCTCTCAGCTTCTTCTTGTACTCCTTCTCTTTTTCCTTTTCATTTAAAGAGTTCACTCTAAGCACTTACCTACCTTTTGTCCTTTTCCTCTTTCTCCATTTATCCTCCACTCTCAACTTACCTTCCACCAAAAAAAATCTGATATTCCCCCACCCTCTCCCCTTAGCACATGTACATCCTTAACTCTTCCTAACATAATCCTATTTACCACTACATAATCCATTAACGCTCTATCTACCACCCTTCCATCCACTACCCTCTCCCATGTGTACTTATGCTTGACTTTCTTCCGAAACACTATATTTGCTATCATCAACTCTCTAGACACATCTCCACCATCCACTCTCCACTACGATTCTTTCCTGGAACTCCACATTTCCCAACCGCTCCGTCAATTGGTTCATTTCCTACCCTACCATTAAAGTCTCCCAATACTACTACATAGATGTTCCTCCCTAATCCCTCTATGCACTCATTTAAATCTATCTAAAAAGCCTTCCTTTCTTCTACACTCTTCTCACTACCAGGCCCATATGCACTTACAAAAACCCACACGCACCAGACACAGAAGCGAAAGGAGGTGCTGTGATTAAGCATGCCTATCTACTGGTTTTGTTGCCGTTAACGAAGGAAACCAATTGTTACTGTGCAGGATGGGTAGGCTATGGTACTCATATGACCGGTAAAAGCCTTTCCAGTTCTTAAAATAAGTATAGTTTTTTGGCAAAATGGAGAAAGAAAAAGAGGAATGAATAACAAATGAACCTACAAAGCAAGGACTGAACATAAGTATAGTCCCAAAGGTGTCATCCCAGAGGTGTCATCCCCAAATGCCATTGTTTGATAGATACTCTAAGAAAAACCAAAGGTGGGAAAGTAACTTTTTTTCAGGGTTTCAAAGAATCCCAGGTGAAATAGGTAAAAGCTTAGACATAGATAAATTAGATATAGTAATGCATTAAGAAATTGTGAAGTAAATAACTTAATGGAAGAAATTATAGATTTAAAACTGGATTACCGAGCTGTACATAGAGAATTGATTACTTTGCGTATGAGTAATGAGCAAATGATTGAAGAATTAAGTGACCTGAAGAGCAAAATTGAAATCCTTAAAAGAGAAAATGAGAGAATGAAAAATTAGGACAAAAATAAAAATGAACTGAAAAAGGAGGTCAAAGAGCAATTACAAGTAATGACTGGAAAGGTGGAAGTCAATCAAAGAAACAGACCTATTGAAATAAAATATCAATGGAAACAAGAACAGGAAAATCAAAAAATATGTTTTAGAGAAATATTACAAAAGCAGGAGGAAAATACAAAAGAAACAGTTATGAAGGTAATTACAGAAAAGGAAAATTGGGTGAGAGATACAGTTGACAAAGGTAAGTGCATTGTGGTCCATAGTAACTTCAGACCGGTATCCCTTACAAGCACAGTAGCAAAAATATGTGAAAAGGTCATCAGAAACAAATGGACCAAACACTTGGAAGAAAATAAAATAATAAACCCCAAACAATTTGGCTTTAGAAGTGGCAGATCGTGCACCACAAACCTAATCTGCTTTTACTCGAGATTAATTGAGATAATACAAGAAAGAGATGGCTGGGCAGATTGCACCTTCTTGGATTTGCAGAAAGCATTCGAAAAAGTACCACATAAAAAACTAACAAGAAAAATTGAAGTACTAGGAGGAATTCAAGGTAAACTGCTGGAATGGATGAAGGATTTCTTAACTGGGAGAAAAATGAGAGTAGTACTTAGAAACAAAAATTCAAACTGGGAAGATATGAAAAGTGGCGTCCCACAAGGCTTTGTATTGGCTCCATTAATGTTTGCCACATATATAAATGATATGGGTGAGGGAGTAAATTGTTACATGAACTTCTTTGCTGATGATGCCAAATTACTCAAGAGAGTAAAAACAGAAGATTGCGGATCACTGCAAGATGACCAAGACAAAATATGGGAATGGAGTCGGGAAAGTGAGATGAACTCCAACATTAAGAAATGTAGCATAATAGAATTTGGAAAAAGTAAAAACAGAGTATCAGGAGAGTATAAAATTGGAAACAAAGAAGTCAAAAAAGTCAATTCAGACCATACACCTGATAAACATGTCAATAAATTATTCGGAGAGACTTATAACTTACTGAGATCAATGAAAGTGGCCTTCGACTACGTAGATGAGAAGATGGTAAAAAAAATAGTCGTTACACTGATAAGACCTAAACTAGAATATGCTGCAACACTATGGGCACCTAGCACAAAGAAGAACATAAGAAAATTAGAAAGAATCCAAAGAGCAGTGACAAAAATGGCACCTACACTGTCAAATCTGACATGGACAAAGATTGGAGAAATTACATCTGTCAACACTGTCAACAGAGAAGAGAAAGAGGCGATTTGTTGATCATTTTCAGAATTATGAAAAAGAATGAACTGGATGTGGAGAGATATGAAAATGGGTCACTACGAGCATAGCTCTTGTCCCGTAAAATACAACTAGGTAAATACATTTCCTTTCACAGTCACCTTCATCCACATTAACCTTGAAGAAACCTCCTTCCACTCCACTACACGTTTAACTATCTCTTCACTTACTAGTATAGCCACCCCTTCTCTCCCTCCCCCTCTCTTCATTCCTGAGAACCTCTCAACTACACTTCCAAACTCACACTCGCCCTTCCCTCTCATCTTAGTTTCACTCAAAGCCAACACATCCATCTTTTTTCTCACAAACATACTACCTATCTCTTCCCTTTTACTCTCATCTGTACCACATCCATGCACATTAAAAGACCCAAACCTTAGGGCGCTGGTTGGAAAACTCCTAGACCCTCTTATTCCTTTACTTTTTTTTAGGAATGTCCCCTGTGGGGCTACAGGGAGAAGGATGCCTGATCCCAATCCCCGTCCCATTTTTCTCGCCCCTTACGATCCAAGTGGGAATAGCTATTGGCAGCATTCTTTTCCCCCCACCACAAGGTAGGCAAAACAAGGAAATGAAATTCAGAGAATTGGTACAGGACAGGAACAAGGGGTTGGGGGACAGCATAACGGAGGGACAGTACCAGTATAATAAAAGTTTCATCATTTCTCTGTGAGCAGAGTCCTCTATCATAGACAAAATGATGTGTAGCTGTAGTCCATAGGGGTACCCCATATAGACCCTAAAGTATCAACTGCATGCTACTTTGCCATGACAACATGCAGCCAATACCCCAGACAGGGTAACCAGCTGAAATTTAAAGTAGTGATAGGCTTATTCCTTAGGACACTCAGAATATGCAGTGAAGAATACTTTTTTATCATTAAAGTTTCCAGATTTCCTTGTAGATAGATGCAGAAAACAGGCCATTAAGATTCTGGAGGGTTGTAGGCAGCAGGGCGGGACAGTCAAATGTCTCATGTTACCAATCAGCAACGGTGCCACCAACCTGATTCGTATTCTAAAAACCACCCAACTTGGAAGTAATGTGCCAGACCAGTTGACAATTAAAGACATCATGAGGACAAAAATAAATATCAAGGAAACACTGATCAATAAAGCTGGTGTTTATCAGATTCCATGCTTGGGATAAGACATGGGCATGATCATGAAAAATTATTGGGATTTGCGTTTGATTATGGTCTAAAATACTTTTTTGATTGTGATTAAATTATGATTATTATTATTTTTTTTTTATGATTTCATTATAATTACTTGAGTTTTGCTGTTTTTGATTATGATTTTTTTGTGTGATTATGATTAGATTATAATTATGATCACATTTTGCTGTGATTATTTATATAAAAAAAAGCAATGATCAAGTATGGTACAATGCTTAAATAGGTAGCAAATTTTATCTATTAGGTACATTTTTACATATTTTAGTACAGTAATATATAAAACTGTTTATATCACATACTAATTAATGGTATTAAACACATGCATTTGTCACATAATTTCCGACAGTTGTCACCGGACTCAAACCCAGCACTTGTACATTAGCAAGTCTATGCTTCTACCAACCATGCTACTGAGGCTATAAAATTCTTCAACCTCGGGGTTAATCTACACCCGAAGGATTTGAGTCGACTGCTAACTGCCTAATCTCAATTTTACGAAGAACCAGCCCACCCATAGGTAGTGGTGAAGCAGGAATGTATCCTTGATGGACTTTGTAAAATTGAGATTAGGACAGCAGTTAGCAGTCGACTCAAATCCTGCGGGTGTAGATTAACCCCGAGGTTGAAGAATTTTATAGCCTCAGTGGCATGATTGGTAGAAGCATAGATTTGCTTACGTACAAGTCCTGGGTTCGAGTCCGGGGACAACTGTCGGAAATTATGTGATTGACATTGTTGTCATTGGCGATTCTATTCAGGACATACATTTGTGTATAAGAAGCTTTATTTGTTTTTGCTTTATAGTACATAATACATTACAAGTATTTCCCTGCAAAATATATAACCCTCAGTTACAATGAAAACAAAATATTTCCCTGCAAAATATACAACCCTCAGTGATAATGAAAACAAAGCATTTCTCTGCTAAATATAGAAACCTCAGTAATAATGAAAGTATTTCCCTGCAAAATACAGAATTTGTTATGCACTTGATTATTTCTCATATAATGGTTTACATAAGAATAAGAATAGCATAAGAACATAAAAATAAAGGAGACTGCAAGAGACCATAAGGCCTACACTAGGCAGCTCCGTAGTTTACTATGTGTTTGTTACACTTGATAAACATCAACTCCTCAAAGCGAGCATCAGTTATTCTGTATTGTTCAGGATGAAAGACTTTCCCATCAATAGAGAAAAGTCTCTGAACTGGAGGTGATGATGCTGGGATACACAGATATTGGAGAGCCAGTATGTTAAATGAGGTAAGTTGACCAATTCTGTTCTTAAAAGAGAAGGGGATCACTGTCATCCTCTGTTGTTGGCTGACTCAAGTAGGATTCCATTTGCAATAAAATTGATGTTAATGTACAGAGGGAAGAGCTCATTGATGATGATGGTGTCATGAATCTGAACAGCTTATCTAGGGGCATCCTTATTTTCCTGAAGGGAATCCTTTTCTTTATTGCCAGTAGATATTATTTCAACTACTTTAGTTTTCAGTGGGGATTTTATTAAATTGACTTCTTCTGGGGTGAAGGGGGCTTTGGGGAAGGACGGGAGAGGACAGAAGACAGGGGTGAATGGAGAATGGTTGTATATGGATGATGTTGTGATGCATGAGGTGGAATGGGTGGGGGGATGGGGGGTGAGGTAGTAAGTGTGAGCAAAATTTGACGCAGCCTGAAGGGATTTCTTCCCGTCTTCTCCTTTTATGAATGGGGGGACGGAGAGGGGGGGGGTCGCCGATTTAATGAAGCGGCCTTGCTGTGGATGTGCTGTGTCTTGCAACACTGCTTCTGACCCAGGGAAGTGGACAAGGTGCAGGGATGACCTGTCATCCGGGAGGTTCTAAGATGAGAGGGAGGGTGGAGGGGTGTGGAGTGTATTCAGGGATGGAATGGGTGGGAATGATTTTATGCCTTTTCCTTTTTGGCTACCTCCCTTGTAAGGGGGAAAAAGCCTTGGTATATGCATGACTTCTTCTGGTCCATCTTAAAGCATGGATCTAGGAGTGAAGCCAGCTGAAACATCTCCATGTCTTCACAGATCTTCAATCTTTTCTCGATTGAGCTTTAGAGAGTGATGATCATGTCTGACTTGTATGTCTGTGACAGTAGTTCAAGCTCAGTTCTCAGTCTGCAAATGCATGGTATTACTTTACTTGAAGTTATATTTTCTCCCTGACACTGTAGAGTTGCTACTTCAAATGGTGTCAAGATATCTGTTCTTTCCTTGATGAGATTAAGTTCATGTTTGGATAGCTTTACTGGAAAGTCTAACTGATCAAGCTTGGTTGGATCAATACTCAGAAGGGAGTGAAGCATCTTGTTACTGCTAGAAATTACAAATAATCACAATAATCGCACTTTAATCAATGGTTATTATCAAGAAAAAATTGATTATGATTTGATTATGATTACACAAATTCTATATACTTTTTGATTATGATTTGATTATAATTACATAATCACAGCCACGGATTATGATTTTTGATTAGTAATCATAATCATGCCCATGTCTGCTTGGGATGTGAAAAATCCTACATTGAGGAAACACCACACAATCTAAAAACCCAGATACAAGAACACTAATACAATGTCTGCCATGATGTCACCAACAACATGTATATTGCACACAGGAATAGCATCAACCACTTGATGGACTGGGAAAATGCACAACTTCTAGTACATGAACCAAACAAGATCCGTAGGAAATGTTTGGAAGCAGTCATCATACAAGGAACCACCACAAATGAACCAAAAAGAGGCATCTTCAATATCTCACCCAACTTAATTCCTTTAATACCCATTGCCCACAAAATTTTAAGCTATTCCTAGATGCCCTCCAAAATCCCCCCCCCATAGACATTTGCCCACCCTTCTTATTTTCTTCTTCCTTTTGCTCCTCAGTTGTGAGCTAATGTCCTTCACCCAGCCTATTGTTCCATCTTATCCTTAACCATTACTGTTCCTAGACATTTGGTCCACCTTTTCCTTAACCTTTCCTAATATTCAGTGACCCCCTCCCCCCTCCCTCCTTTCCTCCCTCCTTCCCTCTGTTCTCCAAGTTCTTATTTAATCTGTCATGTATATTATGACTATATACTTGAAAAAGCTGGAACAAGCAAAACATCATGCTAAGAAAGGCTCCTTCCCCACGTGGTGTTTATTTCAATAGACTTGTCGGCAACTGCCACTTTCACCTAAACAATATACATCTGCATGGAGTGAAATGTGGAAAATTAACTTTATTGGAAGAAAAAATTATCAATAATGTAGAAGGGTAAAAGTTCAAGAAGATTATTTAATTATACGCTCTTCATCAACATGTACAGGTACTTCTTAAAATACATGCTTTTAAATCACCCATTTTTGGAATAACAAACTGTAAAAAATGGAGTATTTATCTTGTGCAGTTTATTTGGAATATTGCTTGGACAGCATAATTAGTTGTCAAAGGTATCACCAGGTGTTTCAGCACAGTGAGTCTTTATCTTAATTACTGCCAATGTCTGAATCTTTTTGTCATGTATTTTTTAATTTATATAATCAGAATGGGTAGCATTCAGTTGACTCCAGAGTACCTCCTATTTTACTTACTTATTTATTTATTATTATTATTTTTTTTTTTTAAGTATTGGCATTCTAAGGTTTAGAAATATTAATAATATATAAATACATAACTGAATCTTTTATCATTGTTTCTTTCATTAACCTTAGATAACTACAAATTAAGGATACATTTGTGATGCGTAGGCTATACAATGCAAATAACATAGCATAGCTTTTATTAAAACAAAAATATTTTTATTATAGAAAAAATATTTATTCTTTTGATTCAGAGACTCGAGTCCCTTAATTTACAAAGTTTCAATATCAAAATCCCCTCATTTTTCTTATCTTGTGTGAAAATTAACCTCACATTGTGCTAAAATCTCATTATATGATGACACTAGTAATCCATCTATCTCATAACTCAAGAACTAACTAGCTTTTCACTACATGGGTGGTGAGGAGCCTATGCCAGGAGGTGCTGAGTAGCTGTGACTGAAGCTGTCACATTTGATCTATGCACTTGGACTGCTGGGGCAGGTAACAGTTACTGCTGGGCATTAGAATGAAGTGCATGAGTCAAACTCACAACTGGGCGAATGTCAGACCAGCATGGTTCCAATTATGCCATTAGTGCACATTACAGGGTGAAAAACGAAAATGTGTAGAATGCCTGATACATAGATTTGGAATGTGTTTCATTGGTGTGGTATCAGCATAAAGTGAAGGATATAACCATGATACAAAGGGCAAGAACCAAACTGGTTCCCATCCTTGTTGATAAAATGTATGAAGATAGATTACACTGAACCTACCATCATTTCAAGAAAGAAGAGAATGGTGACTTGATGATCATGTTCTGGTCATTAAATCTAAATACCAAGAGTTTCTTCCACCTAATAAGGGAGCTAGCCAGTCAAGGCATGCACCCACTCCCATCTCCACCTTGTTTCCTTCTTATTTGAGCTCCTCGTGGCTAGGGTAGTGACTGCATGTTATTGTGCAGTATCTAATTGCACAGTAGCATGCAGCCAATGCTTTAGGGACTGCTCTACGGATTAGAGCCACACGCCATTTTGTCTATGTTAGAGCAAAATCTCTACTCCTAGAGTAATGTTACTTTTATACTACAACTGTTCTTCCATGATGCTGTTCCTTTGAAGCTGCCCTCTATCTTTTATAGTTCTTTTACCCTGTGTCCCCTGTGGTAGGGGGAGGAAAGGATTCTGCCACCATGTTTCCCATGGGAGTCATAAAAGGCAGCAAAGTGGGGCAGAGGTATCCTTCTCTCTGTAGAATTATCTTAAGAGAAGTCAAGGTCATTAATGGGAATAAATAAAACTGTTGCTCTATAACAAAAAAGTCATGAGATCTTGGGAACAAATTGAAAAAACTCTAAAGTATATCAACTCTTTTCCATTTAGCTTCAACAACTCCTGGAATAGCTTAGAAGTTGAAATAGCCTAAGTTATAAGCAAATTCAAATTTTGGTATTTCAATCAGAAAAAAGAGACAGGATGCCACAAATCAGCTCTCTTCCTGTATATTCTAATAAGGTAAACCCAACAAATCACAAAAACACAGCCTACTAAATCAAACATGAAATGAACTGCAGCATTCTATTCAAACATCTACAATCTACCCTTAGTATCCAAGAATAATTCTGCACAAACACATTATATATATCACAAAATAAACACTCCTTAATAGACCACTAATAATTATACTTCACTAACCTTCCCCAGAAACCAGGCAGATATATCATTCCTAAGACAAGTAAGAATTATATTGGCATGCCACTATTTTGGCCAGTACCCTGCACTGAAACAGCACTAGCATAGAATCAGCCTTGCAAATGAGATGTTCTAGATACAGCTAACACAAAGAAGACTTGAGTTCAATATATATAATACTTGTTCTCATTTGTCTCCTTCCACCATAACCCACTCATATATATAAATATATATACATACACTGTCCAACACTCACTTTCTCCAGAGAGCTCCTCAAAGTCTCTGAGTAACTTATGGGCTGAACTGACCATGGCCATGGCCATCTTCCTAAGGGTTGTGGGCACAGCAGATTGATGTGATGACATCCACCCACCTTTTCCTCTGTCTATCTCTTGTTATCAGTTTTCAAAAAACCATAATCTTTTAGGTAACCGACAATAGCCTCCAGGTGGGGACATAATTCACCCAAGTAAGATACATTGTGTTGTTGTGAAGGGATTATAAGTGCAGGGCATTGTAGTGCGAGGTGTTCTGTATCCCATGTGTGGCCCAGGCCTATTCTGTGTTGGTAGTGTTTCAATGATGGATGATGTCCTGAGTGCAGACATGCTAGTGTGGTTCTTATCAGGCATGGGAGGTTCTTTTTCTGTTGGCCTCATGTCCATGAGTTGCTTTTAGAGTACTGAGTATGATGGTCTGTCTTGAAGGGCTTGTTTCGTGATCTGAGTTTTTTTTGTGTCGGGTCATGTCTTGTTCTCACTACAGACAAATATATCTTCTTCCATCCTTTCTCATGACAAGACCTTCACTTCTGGTTGGTTTGTTGCATTCTTCCTCATAATCCATATGTCATATCTTTAACTCCATAAATACCCTTCAAGCACCTCAATTCCACTGCCTCTTTTGAATTCATCATCCACATCTCACTCTGTCATGGTCATAGTTCATGTTCACGATACCTCGACCATGTCATGGTCATAGTTCATGTTCACGATACCTCGACCATGACAGTATCATGCTACGTATGTGGCTACGCACCTCCCTGCCGTGCCCCACATACCACAGGCCCATACTTGGAGCGACGCAACCCTAGGACGCAACATAAAGAACGAACCGTTGTGCAAGTGTGACCCTCCTACGGTGATTAATGAGCATAAGGGTACTCACGGACCTGTAGCGAAGGAGCCCGGATCCAAAAGAAACAATAGTCCCCTTGTGCGCAAAGACGTTAGCAACTAGAAGTGCGCGCGAAGGTGCCAATGGACCTGCAGCGGAGGAATACGAGAAACCGGTGCCCCCACCGACCGAGGTTAAGGGGCACGCTCGCCAAAACCAGACGGCAACGTAAAGCCAATATATATCTGCTCACAGTGTAGTGTAGAATTAAGATTTTAGGTAGAAACTTTGTGAGCCCTCTCCACACAGAAAATAAAGAAAGATGATGATAGATGTGAAGTTGGGCAAAGTAGAAATAAGATAAGTTAATTAAATTTACATGTCGGCACCTGTGCCATGGCACCGGTGTCACGCGGCCTGTGTATATAAGAAAGGGAGCGGTGGTCCTTAGGCCCACTCCCGTTCCAGCGCCGCTCCCTGTACTCATTCTCCATTTTGGTAAGAGATATTTTTATACTTGTACTGTGCTCAAATAGTATTCTTTTGTTCCATCGTCGTCTTTACTTATCCCCGTGTAGAGAAGGAACATCCAAAAACGAGGCTGTGCTCGAATCTAAAATTCTGGATTGTAGGAACTACTCGAATCATAGTCTCGATTCGACGTATCAACTCAAACACGGAGCCTAGATTCGTGACACACTCCTATATGTAACTCTCAGCACACCTACTGGTTTATACATTTCTTTCATTGTGTCCACAGACAACCTTCAATACCCCCATAGTCCCCCCCAGGACACCTAACTTCTAACCCCCCCCATGCAGCCCTCAGTTTATATCTCTTCCTCCAATCTTCCAATTGCATGTACACCTGGAGTGTACATGAGTCCCCAAGCTCAGACAAAGGCAAATGCCTACTAACATTGCACAGTGTATAACAGCTGGGATGGTGTTTTACCAACCTTTTGCCCTCTAGTCTTGGATATCACCATGACCAAACATATTGCTACATTACTTTTCATTTTCTCCTCCAGGAAACATTACAAAATAAAATAAACTCACCAACCACTTCAAGCCCTCCTCTGTTTCTGCCAGTGGAACAATGTCATCCTCATACTAAACAGCATAGATGCATCTTTTACCATTTCCAGCCTCTTCAAACCCCCACCCCACCCCCCAGAAACAAGAGAACAGAAATACAAAAGGATATTTGTAGTATAAAACCAGACATGGAAGCCTACTCATCCTTCTCCAGCAGATATAAAGACTGTTATCCAGAGTTATGGCCATGCTAGGGGCATATCAAATTATTGTCTGAATCATTGTGGGCCAACCCAGTTGTTGCTACCACCTGAGAACCTCGGGTCTCCTGCAAGATAAGTGAGGCAATGGACTGGTTGATTGCTGGGAGGTAGATTTAACCTAAATGTAAGTAAAAACAATTTTGCAACTGTTTTGATAATGGAGTAAAACTTCCAGTTGAGGCATTTGAATGTAATACTGTTCAAAATTACACAATTCAATTCAGTTAAACATGTAAGTGAAATGTTTATTTATATATATATATATATATATATATATATATATATATATATATATATACATATTTATATAATATATATATATATATATATATACATATATATACATATATATACATATTTATATAATATATATATATATATGTATATATATAATACACAAACTTGTTTTTTCTTACTAACACATTGTATTCCGTATTTGCCTCTTTGGGATCAAGAACTTTCCTCTTTTTGGATGCTAAATAAATTACAAAGTAATGAAAATTGTTTAATGTTAATTTAAGGTTAAAGGTCAACTGAGAAGGTTTTCAAAGAGGTGGTGAATATTTGCTAGATGTATGGCTTAGTCACTTTTTGATCAAATAATGCAAAAATAAATCCTAATTATTACGCAATGTGATAAAAAGGCCTATCAAAATATCGGTAGCAGACGAACTTTTCCTCTGCCAATCTTTGGCTATTCTCGTAAGGCTGTATCAGCTGTGACATCAATCTCACTGTTTACTTTCTGATGCACGTTCTATGTGTGCACTATTAAATCCCATGCTACACTGTCAATTTGATCAGTGTTACATCATATTTCATGTGTTAGCAAGGTTTTATCAAGTACTTAGTTTGAAAATGGTTTATTGTGTCCCCACAAATTGCAACAGTGATTTAATGAAACTTTCTGCTGCAGATGGACTACATTTTCATTCTTTTCTGAAAAATCCTGTTGGCAAAAGGAGTGGATCATTCAGTACAGACAGCATGAGTCATGGAAGCCTGGATTGAAAGCAAAACATTTATATATATATATATATATATATATATATATATATATATATATATATATATATATTATATATATATATATATTATATATATATATATTTACCTAGTTGTATTTACCTAGTTGTATTTTGCGGGAAGGGGAGCTATGCTTGTGTTGTCCCGCCTTTGTATCTTGCAGTGTCTAGTTTGTTTTTAAACTCATGAATGGTTTTTGCGCATACTATTTCATTGTCCAGTTTGTTCCAAGTGTCCAAAACTCTATGAGGAAAACTGTTTTTCTTCAGTTCTCTTCTATAGCTATGTTTTTTTTATTTTCTTTCCATGTCCTCTTGTGTTTCTTTTGTCCCAGTTAAGTAAGTTCTCACTATTGAGTACCTCTGTGCCTTTCATGATTCTGTAGATGGTCAATAGGTCACCTCTCTCTCTTCTTTGCTCCAGTGTCGGTAACTCCAGTTTAGCCAATCTCTCTTCGTATGATAGGTTTGCAAGTGCAGGTGCCATTTTTGTAGCTGCTCTTTGGATTCTTTCTATTTTCTTTATATTCTTTTTGGTACTGGGGGACCACAATGTCGCTGCATACTCTAATCTAGGCCTTATCAATGTAACCAATATTTTTTTCATCATGTCTTCGTCCAAGTATGTAAACGCCACTTTTATTGATCTTAGCAAGTTGTAAGTCTCCCCGACAATTTTGTTAATCTGTATATCATAGGACAAGTCGTTCGTGATAATTACTCCCAAATCTTTTTCGGATCCTACTTTCTTTACTTCTTTGGTTCCAATTGTATATTTTCCTGATATTCTGTATATATATATATATATATATATATATATTATATATGTATATATGTGTATATATGTATATATATATGTATATATGTATGTATATATATATATATATATTTTAGTATATATATATATATGTGTCTATATATATATGTTTGTATATATATTTATATATATATATATATATATATGTATATATATATATATATATATATATATATATATATATATATATATATATATATATATATATATATTGCTATAGTTGGGCAGCAGATCCTCTTTTAGGCAAATGTCATTGAAATATGCAGCAGCTTCTGCGTTCACGAGTTTTTTGCTGACATTCTCGACTTTTCTTATGCTGGTGCGCTGTGTCGTGCTAAGTCCTCTAATGACCTGGCCAAATAGCATGGGTGGTATATCTAAAGGCATGGGAATTATCTTCTTAATATTTATGCAGAGCTTTCGCCTAACAGTTAGGCATCTTCAGTGCTAATGAGTACAGTGTGTGGGAAATGATTATAAATACACAATACACAGATCACAAACACTTCAGTGCTGATCCGGTTGACCAATCAAGAAGCAGGACGCGAAGCGCCGCCCCTGGGCCTAGCAGGTGTGAGCCATGAGCTGACCTCAATGTCTTTTGATGTGGGGATAATGAATGGGTCCGGAGTCTGTCTGTTCATGGTAGGGTTTTTATCTTTTATGTATAATGCTTGTAGGATATGAAGGCGTGTGTGATTTGTTTCTGTCTGCAAAATAGTGATGCCCTCCTCCAAATTCTTTCTTGTCAGTGGGGTCTGATGAACGTCTTCGTGGTGTCACTTGATAGCGCCATTGGAGAGATGAAGGGTGAGGTGCCTCGTGAGCTTCGTTGTAGTCTTCCCTCTATATGTTTCATTGAGGGCTTCACAGTTCCCTTTTCTGCAGGAGTATTCATACACGAGATGGCTACGCTGAAGTTCTGGTGTCCTTTGGCAGGGGCAGGTGTGGATCCAGGGGGGGGGCTGAGGGGGCTGAAGCCCCCCCCAAATTTGTTCTTCCATGAATCATTGTAAGGATTTCATTTAATCGATTTTAGTACTTTCTGGTCAGCCTCTGCACTATTAGATGGGTTGAGCGACACGACTCGGTCATTGTGTTTATGGAATTCCTGCCAGTTATTGCCGTCTTTCTGGAGAACGAGAGCAACTCGGACACGACGGCGGGACTACTACTAATAGCAATCCGAGAGCCGCGCTTTCTGATTGGTCTCGCCGTCGCTGAGTCTGTGCTACCTCACACTGTGGAGCCGAGCCGAGCCCTGCAGTCCCCTATGGTCGATCTAGTCTCAGCGTACGCTAGGATTGGTGATGTGGTGACGCATCTAAACAAGACCCGGGAAGGTGCACTGACCAGCTTCCAGAACATCTTCAAGAAGGCAGAGGGGCTCCTCCAGGAGATCGGTTCATCACATGACACCATTCCTGTACCTCGAGTTTGCAAGCGCCAAACGCAGCGAGCGAATTTACTCTTCCAGAAGCTGAGGGAGTATTACTGAAGATCTGTATATGCAGCGGCGGCGCCACGAATTTTTAGTTGGGGAGGCTAAGGGGGGGCTGAGCAAATTTTTGGTGGGGCTAATAGTAATATGATAATACACATATATTATCCTCATTTCAGAAGGGGAGGAGGTTAATGGTTGGGCTAGCACTGATGGCTGACAAATGTTTAGCCCTGGCAATTAAAAATTCCACTTAATAAAATTATTTCAATGAGTGTTTTAAATTTTCAATTTGCTCATTTCAGTTTGGGGGGGGGGCTAATGGGGGGGCTGGCCACTTTTCCAAGCCCCCCCCCCCTGGCGCCGCCACTGTGTATATGTCCCATTCCTCGACCATGTATTGACTGAGCTGCAGACCCGGTTCGGGAATGATACTATTCCTGTTGGCTTCAAGATCAAGAATCTGCTCAGCAGCGCTGACGGAGATGTTGCTGCTGTACTGGAAGCGGCAAAGGTTTATGAGGCTGACATCGAGACCTTGAGCCTCGTGAAGGTGGAAGCAGAGCGCTGGTATTCAACAACAATGAAGTTCGAATCCATTGGAGATGCCCTTGCCCACGCCCAGACCCGAATGTATCCGAACCTGGCCAAGCTCCTCCGAGTTTTGATCACGCTCCCAGTCTCGAACGTAGAGGCCGAGCGTTCATTTTCAACCCTGAAGCGACTGAAGACCTACCTAAGGAATACTATGGGTCAAGATAGCCTCAACAGCCTGACGCTACTCGGCGTTTACAATGAAATCAATATTGAAATTGTCACAGATCACTTGTGACTCATAAAAAATTGGCTGAATTATACATATACATAAACAGCTCATTAACTAATACATCAATTACAGTTTGAAGAAACTAAGTGGTTTGCGAGAGTATCACCAATTTGCGTAATCGAAGTTCAAAACTCTGAAGCATCAAATACCAAGACTTGGAAACTCTGAAGCTTCAAACCTCCGAAACTTCGAAACTCAAACTCCGAAGCGCGAAGAGTGGAGGAAGGGAGAATGACCAGAATGGACAGTCAAGAATCGACACAACTGGTGAAAGATTCTGACATAAATGGCGCCCATCGTGGGGCCTTCTTGTGCGTTATTCACACTCTGGCAGGAAAACTTTTATTGTAACATTGAAGTTGATTACAGAAGTGTGAGAGCCATGTCCGTGCAGGAATTGACGAGTGAGGCGGAAACCCTGGGGTATAAGGATACTGAGGAAATCCGGGAGTACGTCCGAAAACGGCAACAGCAACTTCAGGACGACAGAGTGCAGGAACGAGAGTTCGAGAAACTAAAGTTGGAACATGAAAAGGAGAAACGGCTGCATGAGAAGGAGATGCTACAGCTCAAACTTTCCCAACCTCAGACCGATGGTACCAGCTCGCCAGGTGTCAACCCTGTTGCTCACACCCAGTTCTCTACACACCGGCTCAACATTCCAAAGTATGAGGTAGGTCAAGCGATTGAGCCTTTTATTGACAGGTTCCAGATGGTGGCGACTACGTACAAATTGAGCGAAGATGTTAAGAAGGTCGAGTTTATGAACCTCTTCGACGGGAAACCTCTCGACATCATCCACCGTCTTGACTCCTCAATGCGAGATTATGAAGGTATGAAGAAAGCATTACTTCTAGCTTATGGTAAGACATTGGAGGATGCGCGTGACCAATATCAGCGAGCTATGTTGCAGGATAAGGAGACGGTAGCCCAGTTCTGCGCTAGATTGAAGAGTTACTTGGACCATTGGATGGAAAAGGACGAGACTCCGCAGCTGGAAAAGTTGTGTCCCACGGAGCTGGTGGCTAAATTCAAGACACAGAAAGTAAAGGACCTCCAGCAAATGACTGACCTGGCCGACGCACACTTCGCAGCTTACGGGTACCACACGAGGAAACAACTTCACAAGAAGTTGCCTCCCCCTGTACATTCTCAGACACCACAAGGGTCTAACACGCAAGCCCAACACCACAATAAGTTACCAGTCATCTCCACAGCAGTCGAAACCACAAAGATTTACTCAATCTTTTTTTTCCTCACAGCCAACCACAGCAAGTGAGGAACCAGCCCTACTCTCAAGGTGGTTGGAAGGGTCACAAGGGTCAGAAGAATCAGCACGCTGCAGCAGCAGCAGTACACCACGGAGGAGCACCTGAGGAATTTTCCCCAAAGGTTATTCCACAAGAAGAGTGTGTCACCGCCGGTTCCGTGTCAACTCCCCAACACGTGTACTTATCAGCTGCATTGAGTTCTAGTCTCAGAGGTACAGGGCTCCTGGTTCAGCCTGGCAAGGTAAATGGTGTCACCGCGGAAGTCTTAAGGGACAACGGATCGACGGGGTGTTGTGTCAAGGAGAGGCTTGTAACGCCTGACAGTTACACTGGAAATTATGTAACCGTGAGTCTTATCAACGGGACTCAGGTGATCTGCCCCTTAGCTATGGCTCACACGAAGACACCACCCAAACCTGTGCTGCGGCGGTTACCAGAGGAGCCGCCAGAGCAACCAACCAGGTAAAACCTTTGATACTTTCATCTGTTTCAGATCTTGCAAATAGTGAGGATGTAGTTGCCGAGCAAACGACCGATCCCACACTTGCCATGGTTTGTAAGAAGGTTCTAGAGGGACATTGCAGAACTTCTCGGGGAACGGAAACCAGATTCCTTAAGAAAAGGGGAAGACTTTATTGCAGTACGGTGTATCCAAGCGGGGACTCGAGACTACAGTTCGTTGTTCCAGAGAAGTACCGCCTGGCAGTGCTTAAGCTGGGTCATCATGCTGCACTAGGTGGACACATGGGAGTACAGAAAACTCAAGATAGAATTCAGTCTCAATTTTTCTGGCCTGGGATAGGCAGAGAGATAGTGAGGATGATGAGGTCATGTGACGTATGTCAGAAGACTACAGATCGCGGCCGAGTGAAGCCTGCACCACTCTGATCTCTGAGCCATTCCAGCGAGTGGCTGTGGACATCGTTGGACCTATCATTCCAAGGGCAGCTGACGGAGCCAAATACACCCTTACCTGCGTGGGCTTCGCGACGAGATGGTCTGAAGCAGTACCCCTTCGCAATATTGAAACCATAACTGTCGCCGAAGCAATGTTCGAAATCTTTTGTCGCGTGGGCATTCCTAAGCAAGTGTTGTCCGACCGGGGGAGCCACTTCACTTCAGTCATGATGGAAGAGTTGCTGAGGCTACTGGCTGTAAAAGGGCTCAGGACTACCCCTTACCACTCTGTGAGCGTTTCAATGGCACCCTCAAGAAGATGCTGAAGCGGATGGCAGCAGAGCAACCTAAGGAATGGCCACGATTTATCGCCCCTCTACTATTCGCCAACCGCGAAGTACCCCAAGCTTCACTACAGTTCTCACCATTTGAGTTAGTCTACGGCAGGTCAGTTCGTGGTCCTCTGCAAGTACTGCGAGAACTCTGGGACGAAGAAGAGCCTGACCCCGCAGTGAAGACAACTTATGCATATGTGCTGGACTTGGCCGAACGACTACGAGAGACCTGTGAAGTAGCAAAGCAAGAGCTACTGAAAGCTAAGGAAGTTCAGAAGGCGTACTACGACAAGAAAACTAAGCTGAGGATCCTCGAGGAAGGAGACCAGTGCCTCCTCCTTCTACCCACCGTGCACAACAAGTTGCTGTCGCAATGGCAAGGACCTTTTGAAGTAGTCAAACGTCTCAATGATTTGAACTACTTGGTGCAAGTGGGACCAGACCAAAAGAGGTTCCACATTAATATGCTGAAGAAATATTACACATCTCAAGTTACATGTTCGGCAGTTGGTCAAGAATGTTTGCTGAATAGGGGAGATCGTGTGCTATCACCTGAACAGTACGAGTGTCTGCAGATTGTCGAAGGCCAGTTTAAGCAGTCGCAGATGGTCTCTGCTGCCGTGGTTATACCAGAGGTTGAGGAATTGACAGATTGCGCACCCCTTACCCGTGAAGCTATTCAAGGCGAAACGGTGGAGGATGTGCAAGTACCTCCGAGGCTTGGTCCAGAGCAGAAGAGACGTATAAATTCTATTCTCCAGCAACATTCAGCAGTGTTCTCCAATAAGCCTGGAGTCGCCAAGGTGGATTGCCACGAAATACAGCTGACGAGCAGCGTACCCGTCAGATTGAAGCCATACCCGATACCCATTCGTCTGGTGGATGCGGTCAAGAAGGAGATAGACAACATGGAAGCTGCAGGCATCATAGAGAAGTCATCGCAAAGGCCGCCAACTCCAAAATCTTTTCCAAGATGGATTTGGCGAAAGGATTCTTCCAGATTCCGCTGGAGGTAAGAAGCAAACAGGTCACGGCAGGTCACGGCAGTCGCAATACCCAACGGACTTTACCAGTTCAAAGTACTGTACTACCTTTTGGACTTACCAACTCCCCAGCAGTTTTTAACCGTGCCATGCATCAAGTTCTGCGCGGCATCCATGGAGTGGAAGCTTTTGTGGACGATATACTCATCCACTCTTCTACCTTCGAGGAACATCTGGAGATCCTGAAGAAGGTACTTAAGAGACTTAGTTCAGTGAATATGACAGTCAAGCCGTCTAAATGCGAACTTTTCCAACAGGAAGTACAGTTCCTGGGACATACCTTAGGCGAAGGACGATGTGGATGCCAGGATAGCAAGATAATGAAGATCAAGAATGCATCTCGGCCGACCACGAAGAAACAGGTCCGATCGTTCTTGGGACTTGTGGGCTACTACCGCAGGTTCATTCCGAATTTTGCTGTCCTCGCCTTGCCACTCACAGAGCTTCTCAACAAGAATGCTCCTAACAAGTTGACATGGAGGCCTGAACAGGAGGAAGCGTTTACGACGCTTAAGAACCTCCTCTGCAAGGAGCCGATACTTCAACTACCGGGCTTCAACCAGCCTTTCATCCTCCGGACCGATGCGTCCCAAGAAGGCATTGGAGCTATCCTGATGCAAGAAAGGGATGGGGATATTTTTCCTGTTAGTTATCATAGTAGGAAGCTGAAGCCAGCGGAGTTGAACTATAGTACGGTGGAAAAGGAGTTGCTTGCAGTTGTAGAGGGCATCAAAAAGTATTATTATTTCCTCTACGGAGATAAATTTATTTTAGAGACTGATCACTTGCCTCTTTCGAGCCTTAGGACCTCCAAGAACGCCAATGCCCGAATCATGAGGTGGGCATTGTACCTCCAGCAGTTCAACGTGGTCATCCGGTACATCAAAGGAAGTTCAAATGTTGGAGCTGACCTGATGTCCCGACTGCTCGAGAAAGACATAAAAGTGTAGTAATTGTACTTTTATAGAATATTATAGTTGTGCAGTTAGATTTCAATTCAATTACATATCAGTGTCTCTATGTAATTATCACTGGAGTAATTGGTTAGACATTGCGTGGAGCAATATCTTTTTGTGTGGGCGAGTGTCACAGATCACTTGTGACTCTTAAAATTTGGCTGAATTATACATATACATAAACAGCTCATTAACTAATACATCAATTACAGTTTGAAGAAACTAAGTGGTTTGCGAGAGTATCACCAATTTGCATAATCGAAGTTCGAAACTCTGAAGCATCAAATACCAAGACTTGGAAACTCTGAAGCTTCAAACCTCCGAAACTTCGAAACTCAAACTCCGAAGCGCGAAGAGTGGAGGAAGGGAGAATGACCAGAATGGACAGTCAAGAATCGACACAACTGGTGAAAGATTCTGACAGAAATAGACAGTGTAATCAGTGTATTTGCCCCCCCCCAAAAAAAAACAGGAGGCTGATGTTCGTGTGAGATCCCATGAACAATGCTATGTGTTATTAATGTAATTTAAATACTTTTATTAACAGGTTCAGAAGTTCATACACGTTTTTGTTTGTATTTCTGTTTTTGAAGCTACTTCTATTTTTTATTACTTCCATGAGTCCATGTGCACTAACACTACACACGGATCCTACAATAATTTCTGTCTATGCGAGAGTATACGCGTGCCAGTGCCTTATCACTGACTAGCACAAGCGTGTAACAATATAAAACGAATATTTATTCTATTATATATGTCTAAAATACAGAAAAATCTGAAAAACCTTATTAAGTATACTCCAGACTTCTGATACATCAGACTACTCAGAGGAAGGAATTCAGGTTAGCCCCCCCAAAATTCTTATCCTTGATCCGCCACTGGGCAGGGGTTGTTCTTGATTAGGAGTTGGGATGTCTTCATGTTTTTATAGAAAATAATCATATCTATTTTGTCATTGCCGTCTTTGTAGATGATTTTTCTAAGGGCTTCCTCGTTGGCTCTATAATGGGTGGACATGGTATTTTTGTATAATTTTTTTATCCTGACTTCTCCTACTGGCTTTTCTGCTGGGGTTGAATACCATCTATCAAGGTGCTTGTTGATGGCGATTTGCACCTCTCTATTAGAGAAGCCATTGTTTACCAGGACCTGCGTCGTTCTGTCGAGCTCTGCGTGGGTTCGGGCCCAGTCGCTACAGTGCGTCAGGGCCCTCCTGACATAGGCGTCGATTGTGGACCTCCGGTAGCGTTGAGGGCATTCACTGTTACCATTGAGGCAGAGTCCTGGGTTGGTGGGCTTGGTATATACTCCGGTCCTAAAACCTTGAGAACTGGCTTCAACCTTTACATCTAGGAAAGGGAGCTGCTTATTGATGCTGTTCTCTGAAGTGAAGTTTAGGCCGGAGACGCGCTGTAGGTTGCTCCTCAGGTCTTCAAGCTCCCTACGGTCCCTCACGAGGACGAAAATATCGTCTACGTAACGAACGTATATGGGAGGCTTTCTGGTAGAACTGAAGACCTCTCTCTCCACCATCCCCATGAAAAAATTGGCGAAGAGGACTCCAAGGGGTGAGCCCATAGCCACACCATCAACTTGTCTGTAGAGTTGTTTATTGGGACCATAGAAAGGGGCTTCCTTGGTACAAATCTCCAGCAGTTGGCGTAGGAGATTTTTGGGGATCTTGAGCTTTGCAGGGCCATCCTCAGGGTAGACTACCTGTAGGATGTAATCTATGGTCCTATCCACGGGGATGTGGGTGAAGAGAGACTCCGCGTCGAGGGATGCGATATCCCCTTTGGCATCGACACCTTTGAGGATGGACAAGAAGTCAGCGGCAGACTCAATGCTGTAATCCTTAGGAATGAAGGGTGTTAGGAGGGCGTTCAATCTTTTGGCTAAATGATAGGAAGGAGTCGGGATCTGAGAGATGATGGGTCGTAACGGGTTGTTCTTCTTATGAGTTTTTACGTTCCCATAGCAGTAGCCTAGGGCGAAATCCCATACATACATACACACACACACACACACACATATACTGTATATATATATATATATATATATATATATATATATATATATATATATATATATATATATATATATATATATATATATATATATATATGAATCACAATGGCAAAAGCCGACAAGACTGTGAGAATAAACACCTTGTGAGATCGAAACCTTTATTGGTACTACGTTTCGCTTGTTACAGCTTTTTCAAGTACAGACATGACACACACTCTGAGCACATATAAGCCAACAGGGAAGGAACTGGGAGAGGTTATCAGGGAGGGGTGGGTGGTAGGTGGAGGGGGAGGAGGGGGACGGGTGGGACTTGGTGGAGACAAAGGAGGACATTTCGGACAGTTTGTTGGAGTGGACTAAGGGGGACATTTCATACATTTATTTAATGCGGGTAACAGATGGATGATAGGAGGGGCGATGTTAAACATGCCTCTGTTCTGCTCAATGGTTTTGAAGCTTTGAATGGCGGCCGCTTTGAGGCATTTTCTCCTCATCCTGTCTGGTTCACTAAACAGAAGTTCTGCGTTATCCCAATCCATCAGGTGGTCATTGGTGTTCCGGTGGATAACACAGGCGTTGGTGGTGATGTTGTTCCGGGAATCGTAGCGATGCTCCCGGATCCGGGTCTTCAGGTCACGGGAGGTCTCGCCGATGTATACTTTATCACATCCAGCACAG
>NW_027467710.1:3112496-3144996 GCF_046742065.1 Oratosquilla oratoria
TGATTGGTTTTAAGTTTACCATTCACATACCGATAGAATAGCTTGGGTTGATCTTTGCATTTGTCTATGTATTTACCTAGTTGTATTTTACGGGAAGGGGAGATATGCTCGTGGGGTCCCGTCTTCATATCTCATTTTATCTAAACTATTTTTAAATTCATGTATTGTTTTTGCACACACCACTTTCTCATCTAACTTGTTCCAACTGTCTATTACTCTGTGAGGAAAGCTGTTCTTTTTAAAATCTCTTCTATAGCTGTCTTTTTTTATTTTCTTTCCGTGTCCTCTTGTATTTCTGTCATCCCATTTTATCAGATTCTCTCTATCAGTAATTTCTATGCCTTTCATGATTCTGTAAATAGCTATCAAATCTCCTCTCTCTCTTCTTTGCTCTAGTGTCTGTAGTTCAAGTTTTTGTAGTCTCTCTTCATATGATAGTTTTGAGAGTGTTGGTGCCAGTTTTGTGATTGCTCTTTGTATTCTTTCAATTTTTTTTATACATTTTTTTGTACTTGGTGACCATATCGTTGCTGCATATTCCAATCTTGGTCTTATCAGGGTGATTAGGATTTTCCTCACCATTTCTTCATCCAGGTATGTAAATGCCACTTTGATTGTTCTTATTAAATTATAAGTTTCTCCAAAAATCTTATTTATATGTTTCTCAGGTGACATATTATTCATAACAATGACTCCCAAGTCCTTCTCATTTTCTACTTTTTTTATTCCTTCTTCTCCCAAATTATATGATCCTGTTATTCTGTTTTTGCTTTTTCCAAATTCCATTATACTACACTTTTTTGTATTGAACTCCATCTCCCACTTCCTACTCCATTCTTGTACTTTATTTAGATCTCTCTGTAGTGATTCACAATCTTCTTCAGTTTTCACTCTTTTCAGTAGTTTTGCATTATCTGCAAAGAAGCTCATATAGCTTTCAATTCCTTCATCCATATCATTAATATATATAGCAAACATTATTGGGGCCAGAACTGTTCCCTGCGGGACACCGCTTATTACTTCATTCCATTTTGAGTGCTGATCTCTTATCACTACTCTCATTTTTCTTTCTTGCAAAAAGTCTTCCATCCAATTTATCAATTTACCTTGTATTCCTCCTTCATATTCTAATTTCTTAATCAACTTCTTATGTGGTACTTTGTCAAAAGCTTTTTTTAGGTCTAGAAATGCACAATCAGCCCATCCATCTCTTTCTTGTATTATATCTATTAGCCTTGAATAGAAACATATTAAATTGGTGACGCATGATCGTCCTTGTCTGAATCCAAATTGCCTTGGATTTAGTACGTTGTTTTTTTCCAAGTATTTTACCCATCTACTTTTGATAATTCTTTCACAAATTTTTGCTATTGTACTTGTTAGAGAGACTGGTCTATAGTTGGTAGGTTCTTCTTTATTTCCTCCTTTATATATAGGTACTATATTTGCTTTTTTCCAATCTTCTGGAACTTTTCCTTCTTTTAAGGAACTGCTTATTATGCTATGTATTTTGTCTGCCAGTTCATTCCTGCATTCTTTCAGAATCCAGTTTGCTATTTCATCTGGCCCATGCGATTTTCTGACATCAAAATTACCCAAGTGTGTCAATATTTCATTCTTTGTTACTTCTATTTCTTCCATAGGGGGGACTTTTTCTTTCCACTCAATCTCTTCAGGTTGTATATTTTCCCTTGTAAACACTGATTTAAAATGTTTGTCCATAATTTCTGCCATTTCCATTTCCTCAGTGTATTCAACTCCTCCTTGTCTTAATTTCTCCAAGTCTTGTTTGTTTTTCAGTTTATTGTTTACAAATCTGTAGAATAGTTTTGGTTGATCTTTACACTTTTCTATAACATCTTTTTCATATTTTCTTTTTTCCTCTCTGCACTTTTGTACATATTCATTTCTATAACCAGAATATATTTTCCATTTTTCAGGTCTTCTGTCTTTTTTCCATCTGGTCCAGGCTTTGTCTCTTTTGTCTTTTAACTCCCTACAACTTTTGTTGTACCAGCATTTTACATATTCTTTTTCTTGTTTTTGTCTTGGGACATACTTTTCCACTCCTTTTTTGTAAATTTTTGTCAAAATATTCCATTTCTCTTCCACTGATGTTTCTTCTTTGTATATTTCTTCCCAGTTTTCTTGTTGGAAGAATTCACTTATTTTATCAAAGTTTGTTTTTTCATACATCATTCTTCCTTTTCTATATTGTTCATTTCTTTTCATATATTTTTCTTCATTAAGTTCCAGTTCAATCAATATGTGGTCACTTTTACCTATTGGTGTTTTATATTCAATCTTGTCCACTATTCTAGGTTCAGATGTAATTATTAAGTCTAGCCTCGATGGTTCTTCTTCATTTCTATACCTAGTGTTCTCTTGTATCCATTGTGTCATTGAATGGTCAGTAATCATCTCAAGTAGAGCATTTCCCCATGAGTCATCACCACTCTTTACTGTCATTTCTTCCCAGCAGATTTCTTTGCAATTAAAGTCGCCCATCATAACTATTCTTCCTCCGTCTTCCATTATTTTAGTTAATGCTATCTTTGTGTCCTCTAACATACTTTTATGTTCACTCTCCTCCCATGAGGCTGTTTTCGGAGGCACATAATTGATCACAAATTTTCTGCTCTTCTTATCTCGGTCTTCCACTTCTATCATAATCATCTCTACTGTATTCTTTCCATATATGACACCTTTCACGTTTATATCCTTCTTAGTCAGGAACATAACTCCACCCCCTTGTTTTTTCTCTCTGTTTCTAATCCAATAATTGTATGCATCATGTCCTACACTGTTGGGTGGTAGTGGGCCTTTTAATTTTGTTTCTACAATTCCCATTATGTCCAGTTCTTTTTCTTTCAAATAATCATTCAGTTCATTCAATCCTGTTATTAATCCATCTATATTTGTGTAAGACGCTCTTAGTTTTCTGCCACTTCCATTGTGTTCTCTGTTTCCCTTATGTTTTTCTTTAGTATGTCGAACTGCTTTATTTTCATGTTCACTACTCTCCAATAGAATCTCTCTTTCTCTGACTCCGTTCTTTCCTCGTTTTTTGCCTTAGCTTCAAGTCTTTTCTGCTTTTCTGCCTCTCTTTCCTCCTTATTCATTTCTCTTTTTATCCATACCTTTTTATATTGATCATTTGTTGCTAGTTTCCCTGTCTTGGATAGAATTTTCTCTGCCGTTGTTTGTGACCTGAATTTAATCTTAATTGGTCTGGTCTTATCTGTACTATATTTTCCGAGTCTGAATTTTTCCTCAATTTCCTTTATAATTTCTGGTTCATCTTCCTGGACTAATTTAATAAACTGCTTACTCTTTCATTTTCCTCCTTGATTCTTGCGGTTCTATCTGGGTTATGTTTCTCTTCCATTCCTAATATAATTATACATTTCTTTTTGTCAGCTAATTCTCTTACTATATTCTCCTTCTGTCTCATCACTTTAATAACTGAGTCTTCATTATGTTCTTTCAATTGCTGTTTGACTATGTCAGTGAATGAAACCTTATTCCCTTCTTGGGTTCTCCAATTTTTAGCTTCTTTAGCTATTTTCTCTCTGTTTTCATTACTATTCTTCTTCAATTTCTCATTCTCCTCCTTTACATTTCCTAACTGTCTTTTTAGGTCCTCTATTTCTTCAGTTAAGTTTCTGTTAGCCTTCTCTAGTTGTTCCAACCTTTCAATTCTCTGGAAAATGGAGTCAACATTACCTAACTTACGTTCCAAGTCCTCGATCACCTTATCAACTCTCTCCTCTAGTCTTATCAGTCGGGGGGGAGGGGGGTTGTGTCCCCCCCACCCTCTTTAAATCCCTGGAACATATTCTCGTCACTTTCTACTGTATTGCTCCTCTCTATACTTCTAATCTTTACATTTTTATTAGACATTTCATCCTCACTCAGTCTTTTGTTTACCTTTCGCTTGTCTGGCTGGGCCAAGTCTACTCCCTCCTCATTTCCTTCCATTTCCCTCAGTAATCCCTCCCCTTTTCCTCTTTCCCTACTTTCCCACTACTCCACGAGCAATTTCCCCCCCACCCTGTAAAAACACTAGGCACTTCTCTTTGCGTTGGGATCCACAGACTTCAGTTTTCTTCAGAACGTCATCCAAGCCGTCCATTCGCTGAAGTGTGTGTGTGTGTGTGTATATATATATATATATATATATATATATATATATATATATACACACACACACACACACACACTCCACCGAGCAGACGGCATAGAAGACGTTCTGAAGAAAAAGTGAAAATTTCGTGGATCCCAAAGCAAAGGAAGTACCTATTGTATTTACAGGATGGGGGGGAAATTGCTCATGGTGTAGTGGGAAAGTGAGGAAAAAGGAGAAGGGGAGGGATTACTAAGGGAAATGGAAGGAAATGAGGAAGGAGAGGACTTGGCCCAGGCCCGACCAATTTAGTGACGACGAAATGTCTAACAAAAATGTAAAGATTAGAAACATAGATAAGAATTAAATGGAAGGTGAGGATAACAATTTCAAAGGATTTAAAGAGGGGGAGGCGGATACCAACCTCCCCCGACTAGCAAAACTGGAGGAAAGGCTTGAACAAATGACTGAACATTGGGAGATTAGGTTCGGTAAAATGTCAAAACTTGCAAAAAAGGTTGAAAGATTGGAAGAACTAGAGAAGGCGAACAAAAACTTAACTGATGAAATAGAAGTAAAAAGATAGTTAAGAGAAGTAAAAGAGGAGAATAAAGAATTAAAAAGGAACAATAAAGACAATAAAGAAACAATAGCAAAAGAGGCACAGGGGTGGAGAAAGATACAGGAAAATAGTAAAGTTGCATTTACTGATATAATTAAACAGCAAATGAAAGAACAAACTGAAGACTCAGTTATCAAAGTGATGAGACAGAAGGAGAATATTGTAAGAGACTTAGCAGACAAAAAGAAATGTATAATTATATTAGGAATGGAAGAGAAACATAACCCAGATAGAACCTCAAGAATCAAAGAGGAAAATGAAAAAGTAAGCAGTTTACTACAATTAGTTCAGGAAGATGAACCAGAAATAATGAAACAAATCAAAGAGAAGTTCAGACTTGGAAAGTATAGTACAGATAAGACCAGACCAATTAAGATTAAATTCAGGTCACAAACGACGGCAGAGAATATCTTAGCAAAAACAGGGAAACTAGCAACAAGTGAACAATATAAAAAGGTATGGATAAAAAGGGAAATGAATAAAGAGGAAAGAGAGGAAGAAAAAGAGAAAAGACTTGAAGCTAAGGAAAAAAACGAGAACAGAACAGAGACAGAAAAAGAGAGATTCTATTGGAGAGTAGTGAATATGAAACTAAGGAAATTCGACATACAAGAGAAAAACAAAAGGGAAACAGAGAACACAATGGAAGTGGCAGAAAACTAAGAGTGTCTTACACAAATATAGATGGATTAATAAACAGGATTGAATGAGCTGAATGATTATTTGAAGGAAAAAGAACCGGACATAATGGGAATTGTAGAAACAAAATTAAAAGGTCCACTACCACCCAACAGTGTAGAACATGATGCATATAATTATTGGATTAGAAACAGAGAGACAAAGCAAGGGGGTGGAGTTATGTTTCTGATTAAGAAGGATATAAACGTGAGGTGTGTCACATATGGAAAGAATACAGTAGAGATGATTATGATCGAAGTGGAAGACAGAGATAAGAAGAGCAGAAAGTTTGTGATAAATTATGTGCCTCCGAAAACAGCCTCGTGGGAAGAGAGTGAACATAAAAGTATGTTAGAGGACACAAAGATAACATTAAATAAGATAATGGAAGATGGAGGAAGAATAATTATGATGGGCGACTTTAATTGCAAAGAAATCTGCTGGGAAGAGATGACAGTAAAGGGTGGAGACGGCTCATGGGGAAACGCTCTACTTGAGATGATTACTGACAATACAATGACACAGTGGATACAGGAGAACACTAGGTATAGAAATGAGGAAGAACCATCGAGACTAGACCTAATAATTACATCTGAACCTAGAATAGTGGACAAGATTGAATATAAAACACCAATAAGTAAAAGTGACCACATATTGATTGAACTGGAACTAAATGAAGAAAAATATATGAAAAGAAATGAACAATATAGAAAAGGAAGAATGATGTATGAAAAAACAAACTTTGATAAAATAAGAGAATTCTTTCAAAAAGAAAACTGGGAAGAAATATACAAAGAAGAAACAACAGTGGAAGAGAAATGGAATATTTTGACAAAAATTTATAAAAAAAAAAAAAGGAGTGGAAAAGTATGTCCCAAGACAAAAACAAGAAAAAGAATATGTAAAATGCTGGTACAACAAAAGTTGTAGGGAGTTAAAAGACAAAAGAGACAAAGCTTGGACCAGATGGAAAAAAGACAAGACCTGAAAAATGGAAAATATATACTTGTTATAGAAATGAATATGTACAAACGTGCAGAGAGGAAAAGAGAAAATATGAAAAAGATGTCATAGAAAAGTATAAAGATCAACCAAAACTATTTTACAGATTTGTAAACAACAAATTGAAAAAACAGCAAGACTTGGAGAAATTAAGACAAGGAGTTGAATACAAAGAGGAAATAGAAATGGCGGAAATTATGAACAAACATTTTAAATCAGTGTTTACAAGGGAGAACATACAACCTGAAGAGATTGAATGGAAAGAGAAAGTCCCCCCTATGAAAGAAATAGAAGTAACAAAGAATGAAATATTGATACAATTGAGTAATCTTGATGTCAGAAAATCTCATGGACCAGATGAAATAGCAAACTGGATTCTGAAAGAATGCAGGAATGAACTGGCAGACAAAATACATAGCATAATAAACAGTTCCTTGAAAGAAGGAAAAGTTCCAGAAGATTGGAAAAAAGCAAATATAGTACCCATATATAAAGGAGGAAATAAAGAAGACCCTAACAACTATAGACCAGTCTCTCTAACAAGTACAATAGCAAAACTTTGTGAAAGAATTGTCAAAAGTAGATGGGTAAAATAATTAGAAAAAAACGTGTTAAATCTAAGGCAATTTGGATTCAGACAAGGACGATCATGCGTCACCAATTTAATATGTTTCTATTCAAGGCTAATGGATATAATACAGGAAAGAGATGGATGGGCTGATTGTGCATTTCTAGACCTAAAAAAAGCTTTTGACAAAGTACCACATAAGAAGTTGCTTAAGAAATTAGAAACTGAAGGAGGAATACAGGGCAAACTGCTTAATTGGATGGAAGACTTTTTGCAAGAAAGGAAAATGAGAGTAGTGATAAGAGACAAACACTCAAAATGGGATGACGTAATAAGCGGTGTTCCGCAAGGAACAGTTCTGGCCCCAATAATGTTTGCTATATATATTAATGATATGGATGAAGGAATTGAAAGCTATATGAGCTTCTTTGCAGATGATGCAAAACTACTGAAAAGAGTGAACACGGAAGAAGATTGTGAATCACTACAGAGAGATCTAAATAAAGTACAGGAATGGAGTAGGAAGTGGGAGATGGAGTTCAATACAAAAAAGTGTAGTATAATGGAATTTGGAAAAAGCAAAAACAGAATAACAGGAGCATATAAATTGGGAGAAGAAGGAATAAAAAAAGTAGAAAATGAGAAGGACCTGGGAGTCATTGTTATGAATAATATGTCACCTGAGAAACATATAAATAAGATTTTTGGAGAAACTTATATTAATAAGAACAATCAAAGTTGCATTTACATACCTGGATGAAGAAATGGTGAAGAAAATTCTAATCACTCTTATAAGACCAAGATTGGAATATGCAGCAACGATATGGTCACCAAGTACAAAAAAATGTATAAAAAAAATTGAAAGAATACAAAGAGCAATTACAAAATTGGCACCAACACTCTCAAAACTATCATATGAAGAGAGACTAGCAAAACTTGAACTACAGACACTAGAGCAAAGAAGAGAGAGAGGAGATTTGATAGCTATTTACAGAATCATGAAAGGCATAGAAATTACTGATAGAAAGAATCTGATAAAATGGGATGATAGAAATACAAGACACGGAAAGAAAATAAAAAAAAGACAGTTATGGAAGAGATCTGAAAAAGAACAGCTTTCCTCACAGAGTAATAGACAGTTGGAACAAGTTAGATGAGAAAGTGGTGTGTGCAAAAACAATACATGAATTTAAAAATAGTTTAGATAAAATGAGATATGAAGACGGGACCCCACGAGCATAGCTCCCCTTCCCGTAAAATACAACTAGGTAAATACACACACATTGTTTAAAAATCCGTCCATAATCTTTGGCGGGAAGTTGCACTTCAAACTTCTGAAGACAGTGTGAGTGTGTACTTTAGCATGCTGTTAAAAATCTTATAATTATTTTTATTATATTTTTTATCTGGGCTATTTCAGTAATTCTTATTACGTGGCCACAATTCATTCAGTTTCACCATTTATCAAAAGATCTACGAGTGGGAGGGCCTTGAACTTTTTTTCATACCATTTTCATAGGTTATATGTAATTTTCAAATACAACAAATGGAATGTAATACTTATACTACTGTACCTGTGCATTACTATTTATAAAATAAAACATTATACATTCACTTGACATTCCAATATTTCATCTAAAATAAAATTAAAATATCATGTACTTGTTTACAAGTGGGTCTACCCCACATCTATCATATTTTTAACTTCCATTTCATTCCTTCCACTAAACCCCAAATCCCCCCTACCTCCCTCTCCCCCATCTTATCTATCCTGCCCTAACTAACTTTTTCATACCATAAACTGCACATTTATAATCACGCCAAAACCTTTAGTAAATAAATGAATAAGTATATGAGAGCTATACGGACTTCTAATTTACTATAAATTGTCTAATATATAAATTCGACCAACCTTCATACTTCAGCCTTTGCTCCTTGATTATCTTCTTAATTTTGCTTGTGTACCCGGTGTAGTTTTTCAGTAAATGTTTGTTACCATGGGAATCCACAAAAATATATACTTTTCTGTTCTAAATGCCACTTAAAAACGTTATGTTGACATTTAGATACAATCATATGTTACGATTTTCAACTATAATTTTTAATATTCACTACGAATATTTAGACGCCACGTGTACTTATATTCTGATATTTGATATTTACTACATTTTTATATACACCAGCATCTTTATTCAAATATCTTATTGGAGCTTTGCAAGTGTTGTGAAATTATCTAAATGCATGTTTTCACCACGTTATGAAATGCTGACGCCTTACGTATAAAACTGCATATAATTTTCATAAACAATACCTAAACAAGACACAATCACAATTGAATATATATCTGTATAACCTTACTTAAACCTAATTTCCACTGTGTTTGGAGAGGAAGTATCAGTTCTCAGTATCTACGGAATTAAACGCATTTTTCACATGTGCTGTAACATATTACCGGACACACGTTTTAACACTAGCTGTGTCGCAGCTACTACTGATTGCGACAAACGTTAGGAACGTTCGATTCAAGGTACATGGAAATCACAACGTAATTTATTTGTCTATTGATTTATAAAAAATAGTTTTTGATTTGTACATTCATTTGCTATTTTTTATTAAATTACTTATTCCCGTTTATTTTCGTAATAAAGATTTTAGGTGGTTATGGTTTAATGGTGTCTATGCAAATTCTAGCTATAAGACTAGTAGCCTACTGCACCAATAGGTAATTTTACAATTGTGTTTCCACCCAACAACTTTGCCCTGGAGTTAAATAAAAAAAAAATGCCAGCCGTTCACCAGAACAAAATGTATTATGTAATCAAAGAATATATATAAATCATATATATATACATATACATATATATGTTATATATATATATACATATATATATATATATATATATATGTATTTACCTAGTTGTATTTACCTAGTTGTATTTTACGGGAAGGGGAGCTATGCTCGTGAGGTCCCGTCTTCATATCTCATTTTATCTAAACTATTTTTAAATTCATGTATTGTTTTTGCACACACCACTTTCTCATCTAACTTGTTCCAACTGTCTATTGCTCTGTGAGGAAAGCTGTTCTTTTTCAAATCTCTTCTATAGTTGTCTTTTTTTATTTTCTTTCCGTGTCCTCTTGTATTTCTGTCATCCCATTTTATCAGATTCTCTCTATCAGTAATTTCTATGCCTTTCATGATTCTGTAAATAGCTATCAAATCTCCTCTCTCTCTTCTTTGCTCTAGTGTCTGTAGTTTAAGTTTTTGTAGTCTCTCTTCATATGATAGTTTTGAGAGTGTTGGTGCCAGTTTAGTAATTGCTCTTTGTATTCTTTCAAGTTTTTTTATACATTTTTTTGTACTTGGTGACCATATCGTTGCTGCATATTCCAATCTTGGTCTTATCAGGGTGATTAGGATTTTCCTCACCATTTCTTCATCCAGGTATGTAAATGCCACTTTGATTGTTCTTATTAAATTATAAGTTTCTCCAAAAATCTTATTTATATGTTTCTCAGGTGACATATTATTCATAACAATGACTCCCAGGTCCCTCTCATTTTCTACTCTTTTTATTCCTTCTTCTCCCAAATTATATGATCCTGTTATTCTGTTTTTGCTTTTTCCAAATTCCATTATACTACACTTTTTTGTATTGAACTCCATCTCCCACTTCCTACTCCATTCTTGTACTTTATTTAGATCTCTCTGTAGTGATTCACAATCCTCTTCAGTTTTCACTCTTTTCAGTAATTTTGCATCATCTGCAAAGAAGCTCATATAGCTTTCAATTCCTTCATCCATATCATTAATATATATAGCAAACATTATTGGGGCCAGAACTGTTCCCTGCGGGACACCGCTTATTACTTCATTCCATTTTGAGTGCTGATCTCTTATCACTACTCTCATTTTTCTTTCTTGCAAAAAGTCTTCCATCCAATTTAGCAGTTTACCTTGTATTCCTCCTTCATATTCTAATTTCTTAAGCAACTTCTTATGTGGTACTTTGTCAAAAGCTTTTTTTAGGTCTAGAAATGCACAATCAGCCCATCCATCTCTTTCTTGTATTATATCTATTAGTCTTGAATAGAAACATATTAAATTGGTGACGCATGATCGTCCTTGTCTGAATCCAAATTGCCTTGGATTTAGTACGTTGTTTTTTTTCCAAGTATTTTACCCATCTACTTTTGATAATTCTTTCACATATTTTTGCTATTGTACTTGTTAGAGAGACTGGTCTATAGTTGGTAGGTTCTTCTTTATTTCCTCCTTTATATATAGGTACTATATTTGCTTTTTTCCAATCTTCTGGAACTTTTCCTTCTTTTAAGGAACTGCTTATTATGCTATGTATTTTGTCTGCCAGTTCATTCCTACATTCTTTCAGAATCCAGTTTGCTATTTCATCTGGCCCATGCGATTTTCTGACATCAAAATTACCCAAGTGTGTCAATATTTCATTCTTCGTTACTTCTATTTCTTCCATAGGGGGGACTTTTTCCTTCCACTCAATCTCTTCAGGTTGTATATTTTCCCTTGTAAACACTGATTTAAAATGTTTGTTCATAATTTCTGCCATTTCCATTTCCTCAGTGTATTCAACTCCTCCTTGTCTTAATTTCTCCAAGTCTTGTTTGTTTTTCAGTTTATTGTTTACAAATCTGTAGAATAGTTTTGGTTGATCTTTACACTTTTCTATAACATCTTTTTCATATTTTCTTTTTTCCTCTCTGCACTTTTGTACATATTCATTTCTATAACCAGTATATATTTTCCATTTTTCAGGTCTTCTGTCTTTTTTCCATCCGGTCCAGGCTTTGTCTCTTTTGTCTTTCAACTCCCTACAACTTTTGTTGTACCAGCATTTTACATATTCTTTTTCTTGTTTTTGTCTTGGGACATACTTTTCCACTCCTTCTTTGTAAATTTTTGTCAAAATATTCCATTTCTCTTCCACTGATGTTTCTTCTTTGTATATTTCTTCCCAGTTTTCTTGTTGGAAGAATTCTCTTATTTTATCAAAGTTTGTTTTTTCATACATCATTCTTCCTTTTCTATATTGTTCATTTCTTTTCATATATTTTTCTTCATTAAGTTCCAGTTCAATCAATATGTGGTCACTTTTACCTATTGGTGTTTTATATTCAATCTTGTCCACTATTCTAGGTTCAGATGTAATTATTAAGTCTAGCCTCGATGGTTCTTCTTCATTTCTATACCTAGTGTTCTCTTGTATCCATTGTGTCATTGAATGGTCAGTAATCATCTCAAGTAGAGCATTTCCCCATGAGTCATCACCACTCTTTACTGTCATTTCTTCCCAGCAGATTTCTTTGCAATTAAAGTCGCCCATCATAACTATTCTTCCTCCGTCTTCCATTATTTTAGTTAATGCTATCTTTGTGTCCTCTAACATACTTTTATGTTCACTCTCCTCCCATGAGGCTGTTTTCGGAGGCACATAATTGATCACAAATTTTCTGCTCTTCTTATCTCGGTCTTCCACTTCTATCATAATCATCTCTACTGTATTCTTTCCATATATGACACCTTTCACGTTTATATCCTTCTTTGTCAGGAACATAACTCCACCCCCTTGTTTTTTCTCTCTGTTTCTAATCCAATAATTGTATGTATCATGTCCTACACTGTTGGGTGGTAGTGGGCCTTTTAATTTTGTTTCTACAATTCCCATTATGTCCGGTTCTTTTTCTTTCAAATAATCATTCAGTTCATTCAATCCTGTTATCAATCCATCTATATTTGTGTAAGACACTCTTAGTTTTCTGCCACTTCCATTGTGTTCTCTGTTTCCCTTATGTTTTTCTTTAGTATGTCGAACTGCTTTATTTTCATGTTCACTACTCTCCAATAGAATCTCTCTTTCTCTGACTCCGTTCTTTCCTCGTTTTTTGCCTTAGCTTCAAGTCTTTTCTGCTTTTCTGCCTCTCTTTCCTCCTTATTCATTTCTCTTTTTATCCATACCTTTTTATATTGATCATTTGTTGCTAGTTTCCCTGTCTTGGATAGAATTTTCTCTGCCGTTGTTTGTGACCTGAATTTAATCTTAATTGGTCTGGTCTTATCTGTACTATATTTTCCGAGTCTGAATTTTTCCTCAATTTCCTTTATAATTTCTGGTTCATCTTCCTGGACTAATTTTAATAAACTGCTTACCCTTTCATTTTCCTCCTTGATTCTTGCGGTTCTATCTGGGTTATGTTTCTCTTCCATTCCTAATATAATTATACATTTCTTTTTGTCAGCTAATTCTCTTACTATATTCTCCTTCTGTCTCATCACTTTAATAACTGAGTCTTCATTATGTTCTTTCAATTGCTGTTTGACTATGTCAGTGAATGAAACCTTATTCCCTTCTTGAGTTATTCTCCAATTTTTAGCTTCTGTAGCTATTTTCTCACTGTTTTCATTACTATTCTTCTTCAATTTCTCATTCTCCTCCTTTACATTTCCTAACTGTCTTTTTAGGTCCTCTACTTCTTCAGTTAAGTTTCTGTTAGCCTTCTCTAGTTGTTCCAATCTTTCAATTCTCTGGAAGATGGAGTCTACCTTACCTAACTTACGTTCCAAGTCCTCGATCACCTTATCAACTCTCTCCTCTAGTCTTATCAGTCGGGGGGGGGTTGTGTCCCCCCCACCCTCTTTAAATCCCTGGAACATATTCTCGTCACTTTCTACTGTATTTCTCCTCTCTATACTTCTAATCTTTACATTTTTATTTGCCATTTCGTCATCCGGTGGTCGTTTCATGTTGACCTTACGCCCGTCTGCCTGGGCCAAGTCCTCCACATCCTCATTTCCTTCCATTTCCCCAGCAATCCCTCCCCTTCTCCTCTTTTCCTACTTACCTACTGCCTCACGAGCAATTTCCCCCCCCCCTGCAAATACAAAAAGGCACCTCTCTTTGCGCTGATATCCACAATCTGCACCCCTCCCCAGAGCGCTCGCCAAGCCGTCCGCTCGCCGAAAGTGTGTGTGTGTGTGTGTGTGTGTGTGTTATTATTACTATTGTTATTATTATTATTATTATTATTATTATTATTATTATTATTATTATTATTATTATTATTATTATTATCATTATTATTATTATTATCATTATTATTATTATTATCATTATTATTATTATCATTATTATTATTATTATCATTATTATTATTATTGTCATTGTTATTTTATTCTACCACCTCGTGCTTGATCCCTATTTACACTAGTTCGTCGCATTTGCCATGAAACTGAACAGCGAATTTGTACACATGTTTTGTGCAGATGGTGCAATATTCAATATTTATAAAACTAAGAGTGGTTTTACACATTGGGTGTAATGGTGAACGAGTGGATGCTACCATGTTTGGGTTTCAAATATGAGTATAGCCATAAGGAATAAATAAATATATAGATTAATTAATAAACAAATAACATTCAAAATATAAATATATACACAAATATATGAATAGATAAATATATAGAATAAAGATAATTAAAACATGAACAAATAATAACTTTTCCTGGACGACAAACAGGAATGAAGACAATGTCGAGGCGTTCGGCTGGGCGAGTTCAGCGAATGGTTCTAATAGCTCACTGCAGGATCATTGGCGTCCTATACAGACATCCTGATCTCAGCATTGAGCAAACTGATCCCCTGATTAATGAAATTCGCAGGGCGTCCTAGTACAAAAACGTTGTGATCATGGGAGATTTTAATCATAGATACATTGACTGGCAAATTTTAGTCGGAGACCAGGAAGCGATTTTTTTCTTAGATGTGGTGCAGGATAATTTCCCAAAACAAATCATTGCTGATCCTACGAGGGGAGAGAATACTCCGGACTTACTCTTAACTAATAATGAGCACCTAACGAGTAACGTAAAAGTGGAATATAGTCTAGGCTCTAACGATCGTCAAGAAATAAGATTTGATATTATTTAGGAAGAATTAAAAAGTACGAATAACGTTCAAATACTGGACTTCAGGAGAGCCAATTTTGACAAGATGAGAATCTGTGTGAGATGTTTGATCACTTACGGGACCGACCCAGGGGGCTGTGACGGGGTCAGACATACGGTCAGTTCAGATGTCATGAGCGTGGTCAGGGGTCGGGTCGCGAAGGGTATACATATGCGTACCTTAGGTCAGGTCACTTACGGGTGCTGGGTCAACAGCCAGGTCAGCAATTCGGACGAAATGTATAGTAGCCTAACAGATTTCATTCTAAATGCAAAAAATAAAATTATTCCCCTCAAGTCAATACGGAGGAATAGTAATACTCCCAAATGGATGACGGACAGGCTGAAACATAAGATCAGAATGAAAAGAGGACTTTACCTAAGAATAAAAAACGGGGAAACACACCTTAGATCAGTGGTTCCCAACCTTTTTTTGACTTGAGGCACCCTTGCCAAGCCTTTCAGAAGTCCCTGGTACCCTTATTAGAAAATCTAAATTCTAGTTTGTCGGTATTTTGTTGATTCAACATCAGTGTAACAAAAATTTATCCCTGGATAATACGAAAATACTCATCTTTACACTGATGCTGCTTTAATTAACAAAAATGGATGAAAATACAAAAATGTATTTGTGACAGTAATTTTGGCCCTGAATTTTGGCAGCACCCTCAGTTGATCTCACGGCACCCTTTGGTGCCGCGGCACACCGGTTGGGAACCACTGCCTTAGATAAAAATAAAACGGTTTGGCAAGACTGGTAAAAAAGAATACGCGCACAGCGAAACGTAACTATGAAATGGTTGCCAGACAAGTGAGATCCAATCCAAAGGGCTTCTTTCATGTCTACAAAAAAAAAAAAATAATAATAATAATAAGGAAAGGATATGCCCAATTCAAAATGACGAAAACATCATGGTAGAATCGGAGGAAAAATGAGTGAGGTGTTTAACAAATATTTTCTCTGGGTGTTTACTAAGGAGAGGTTAGATAAGTTACCTGACTGCGATCCGAGTTTCAGTGAGGATGAAAAAAATAGACTATCTAATATCAGCATTCTCTACTTGATTCGCCTCCTCTTCCTCTCTTAATTTCTTTCCAAAACATCTTTTTATTACTTTCAAAATTTTCTGTCAAACTCTTACCCCACTTCACATCTGCTCTCCTCTTTGCAACCTTTACCTTTTGCTTTACTTCTCTTTTCTTTTCTTTGTACCTCTCATATGACTCCCTCGTCCTATTTTGTAACCAATCTGTGAAAGCTCGCTTCTTCTCTTCTACAACCTTCTTTGTTTCCTCATCCCACCATTCACTACCCTTTCTTCTATTTCCCCCTGTCCTTCTTGTTCCACACACCATCCTTGCACACTTTATGACTCCCTCCTTGAACCATCCCCATTCCTCCTCCACACCCAGCTCTACTCTACCCTTTACTCCCTCCCACTCCTCCTTCAGCTTCTTTCCGTACTCCTTCTCCTTTTCCTTTTCATTCAAAGAGTTCACTCTAAGAACCTCCCTACCTTTTTGTCCCTTTCCTCTTTCTCCATTTATCCTCCACTCTCAACTTACCTTCCACCAAAAAATGATCTGATATTCCCCCACCCTCTCCCCTTAGCACATGTACATCCTTAAATCTTCCTATCATAATCCTATTTACCACTACATAATCCATTAGCGCTCTATCTACCACCCTTCCCTCCACCACCCTCTCCCATGTGTACTTATGCTTGACTTTCTTCTGAAACACTGTATTTGCTATCATCAACTCTCTTTCTAGACACATTTCCACCATCAACTCTCCACTACGATTCTTTCCTGGAACTCCACATTTCCCAACCACTCCATCGATTGGACCATTTCCTACCCTAGCATTAAGGTCTCCCAGTACTATTACATTGACATTTCTTCCTAAATCCTCTATGCACTCATTTAGATCTATCCAAAAGGCCTCCCTTTCTTTTACACTCTTCTCACTGTCAGGCCCATATGCACTTACAAAGACCCACATCTCCTTCCCCATCTTCCTTCATCCACATTATCCTTGAGGAAACCTCCTTCCACTTCACTACATGTTTACCTATCTCTTCACTTACTAGAACAGCCACCCCTTCCCTCCCTCGCCCTCTCTTCACTCCTGATAACCTCCCACTTACACTCCCAAACTTACACTCACCCTTCCCTTTCAACATAGTTTCACTCAAAGCCAACACATCCATCTTTCTTCTCACAAACATACTACCTATCTCTTCCCTTTTACTCTCATCTGTACCACATCCACGCACATTAAAAGACCCAAACCTTAGGGTGCTGGTCCGAGAACTTCCAGCCCCTCTTATGCCTTCTCTTTTTCTTGTGGGGCTACAAGGAGAAGGATGCCTAGTCCCAATCCCCGTCCCTTTCTTCTCGCCTCTTACGATCCAAGTGGGAATACTTGGTGGCAGTATTCTTTTCCCCCACCACAGGGAATTCCCCCATCACAGAAAAAGAATACTCAGAGAAATGGTACAGGACAGCAACAAGGGGTTGGAGGACAGCATAACGGAGGGACAGTCGTAGTATAAAAGTGTCATCATTTCTCTATGAACAGAGTTTTCCTCTATCATAGACAAAATGATGTGTGTCTCTGGTCCGTAGGGGCGCCCCATATAGACCCTAAAGTATCAACTGCATGCTACTTTGCCACAATAACAAGCAGCCAATACCCCAGACGTTAAAAGGTAAAAGGTGCAGATGGAGAGATGATAATGGAAGAGAAGGCAGTAAGGGGAAGATGGGCAGAATATTTTAGGGAGTTGCTAAATGTGAAGGAGGATAGGGAAGGAAAGATAGCTGCAGTGGGAAGTGCGAAGAAAATGAGTGATGAGTGAGGAAAATGGAGGAGAAATAAGGAAGGATGAGGTGAAGGCAGTTGTTAACATGATGAAAGCAGGTAAGGCACCTGGTCTGGATGGATGCCATGCAGAATGTCTGAAAAAGGGAGGTACAGTGATGGTGGACTGGTTGGTGAGGTTATTTAATGTTTGCTGGAGAGAGGGTAGAGTGCCGGAGGACTGGAGGAGTGCCTGTATAGTTCTTCTTTACAAGGGAAAAGGGGACAAGTGTGAATGTAGTAGTTTCAGAGGGATTAGCTTGTTAAGTGTAGTTGGGAAGGCTTATGGGAGGATCTTGATTGAGAGGATTAGGAGAGGAACAGAAGGAGTAATTGGTGAGGAACAGTGTGGATTTAGGACAGGTAGAGGTTGTGTAGATCAGATTTTTGTGGTAAGACAGATATGGGAGAAAGCTATAGGAAAGGGGAAAGATGTTTTTTGGGCCTTTATGGATCTGGAAAAGGCTTACGATAGGGTAGACAGGAAGGCATTGTGGGAGGTTATGCAGATATACGGGATAGGAGGAAAGCTTCTGGGAGCTGTCAAGAGTTTTTATGAGAGTAGTAGAGCTTGTGTCAGGATTGGAAATGGAGAGAGTGAGTGGTTCGAGGTAAAGGTGGGACTTCGTCAAGGATGCGTTATGTCGCCCTTGCTGTTCAACTTATACATGGATGGGGTGGTGCGAGAGGTAAATGCAAGGGTAGTGGGTCAGGGATTGGAGATGGTTAAAGAAAATGGAAAAAAGTGGGAGGTGAGCCAGCTGTTGTTTGCGGACGACACTGCGCTTGTGGCAGGATCGGAGGAGGGATTGAGGAAGTTGGTGGCGGAGTTTGGGAGAGTATGTGATAGAAGAAAGCTAAAGATAAATGTGGGTAAAAGTAAGGTGATGAGATGTACAAGGGGTGAAAGTGGCAGTAGACTGGAAGTGAGCATTAAGGGAGAGCGACTGGAGGAAGTGGATAGTTTTAGATACTTGGGTGCAAATGTGGCAGGGAAAGGTGGAGTGAAAGTGGAGGTAGAATGTAGATTGAGAGAAGCGAGTAAATGCCTTGGTGGATTAAAGAGTGTAATGAGGAATAGACATTTGGGAATGGATGCGGAGAGGAGACTGTATGAAGGAGTGATTGTGCCAACAGCATTGTATGGGGCAGAAACATGGAACATAAGAGAAGAAGAGAGAAGGAGTTTGAATGTGTTTGAGATGAGGTGTCTGAGAAGTATGATGGGGGTTACTAGGCTGGATAGAGTGAGAAATGAGGGGGTGAGGAGGAGAACAGGGGTGGAAAAGGAGCTGGGAGATAGGGTTGATGAAAGAGTATTAGGATGGTTTGGACACATGGAAAGAATGAGTGAAGAAAGACTAGTAAAAGAGGTGTGGAAGGCAGATGTGGAGGGAGTGAACATGAGGGGACGTCCTAGGATGAGGTGGATGGATGGGGTGAAGGGGGCTTTGGGGAAGAGAGGAATGTCTGTTGAGGAAGGACGGGAGAGGACAGAAGACAGGGGTGAATGGAGAATGGTTGTATATGGATGATATTGTGATTGCATGAGGTGGAATGGGCTGGGGGATGGGGGGGTGAGGTAGCATGTGTGAGCAAAATTTTGACGCAGCCCGAAGGGATTTCTCCCCGTCCTCATTTTATGCAATGGGGGGACGGAGAGAGGGGGGGGGTCGCCGATTTAATGAAGCGGCCTTGCTGTGGATGTGATGTGTCCTGCGAGACTGCTTCTGACCCAGGGCAATGGACAAGGTGCAGGGATGACCCGTCATTCAGGAGGTGCTAAGATAAGTGGGAGGGTGGAGGGGTGTGGAGTGTATTCAGGGATGGAATGGGTGGGAATTATTTTATGCCTTTTTCTTTTTGGCTACCTCCCTTGTATGGGGGAAAAAGCCTTGGTACATGTATGTATGTATGTATGTAATATCAGCATTAGCAAAGTAGAAGTAGTCAAGCAAATTGAAAGACTTAAAGCTACAAAATCTCCGGGTCCAGACAAAAAAAAAATTCCGAGAGTGTTTAAAGAGTGTAAATTTGAAATCTGCGACCAGTTAACAGAAATATTTAATAAGTCGGTAGACGCTGGTTTTGTGGCTATTGTTTCGTTGCAGGCAAACGTTCCTCTTTTCAAAAGGGGAGATAAATCGTCTATATACAACTGCAGGCCAATCAGTTTGACATCACTTATAGGTAAAATGCTTGAATCAATAATAGTTAGTAGACTCAGAGAACACACCGAGAAACATGATTCGATTCGTGACACACAGAATGGTTTTCTCCAAGGGTAAGTCAAAACTAATCTATCCTTTTACACTAAAGTATATAAGGCGTCAGATAACAATGATAGTTACGATGTTATTTACCTTGACTTTAGCAAAGCGTTCGACAAGGTGCTCCACCAGAGACTACTAAGCAAAATCAAAGCCCATGGCATAGGAGGAAAAATGTTAGAATGGATTAGAGCTTGCATCAGTGACAGAAAACAGCGGGTCAATATAAGTGGTGTAAAATCCAGGTGGGGTAGTGTTTCTAGTGGGGTCCCCCAGAGCTCGGTTTTGGGTCCCTTATTGTTCATTATGTACATAAACGACTTGGACAATGGGATTAATAGGGATGTTAGTAAGTTTGCGGACGACACTAAAATAGAACGCCAAATTAGGTCAGGAGACGGCGTCGATATTCTGCAAGACGATCTTAACAAATTGTTCACATGGTCGGTGAAATGGCAAATGAACTTCAATATCTCAAAGTGCAGCGTGTTAAACGTAAGGCTACACAACCCCGAAAATAGATATAGCTTAGATAACACGTTTTTAGGGAGAACGGAGTGCGAGAGAGACTTGGAAATTCTAGTGAGTCCTGACCTTAAATCTAGGAAACAGTGCGTTACCGTCAGGAATAAAGCAAACAAAGCATTATGTTTCATTGCTAGGACGGTTACGAATAGAAGTGCAGAAGTAATTATCAAACTCTATCTACCGTTAGTTTGACCCATCCTTGACTATGCGGTACAGTTTTGGTCTCCGTCTTATAGAATGGACATCAATTCACTATAATTAATACAGGGCAGAATAACCGAAATAATTCATGGGCTCAGAAATGTACCTTACACTCTCTGGAAAGAAGCAGAATGCGGGGTGATCTAATAGAGGTGTTTGAATGGATGAAAGGCTTTAACAAGGGTGGCGCAAACAAGGTCATCATATGAAGACAACAGGGCAGGAATCACAGTAATGAATTTAAACTGGACAAATATGGATTTAAGAATTGGTTTACTAATAGAGTGGTCAACGAATGGAACAGATTTAGTAACCATGTAGCGAGCGCCGAAACTATGGGTTGTTTTAAGAAACGGTTAGACAAAACTCAAAATGTGTCAAAAAGAAATAATTACGAGTTTCTTAAAATCATGTACTTGAATGCTCGTAGTATTAGGAACAAATTTCAAGAAATACAGGCGTATGTCAAAAGCGAAACTCTCGATATGATAGGAATAACCGAGACATGGTTAAATGGTACAGAGTTCGAAACTGAACTTAATATTGCGGGTTATAAACACTTTCATCAGGATAGAAACCACAAAAAAGATGGGGATGTTCTGTTGTATGCTAAAAACAATGTTCATGCTTGTGTTTTAGAGAAAGTGAAACAGGATGCATATGATAGTTTGTGGGTTGTGTTAACCCAAACAAATGGACAAAAAATGAATGTAGATGTAATATATAGGCCAAAGACATTATCACTAGCAGACGACAAACTGTTATTTAAAAAACTGTCTAGTTTTTGCAACCGGGATTTATTGATAATGGGTGATTTCAAATTTACTTGATTGATTTTCTTGGTGACAATTACTTAATTCAGCATATAAAAGTGCCTACAAGATGTGGAAACTTACTTGATCTATTGATCACTAGCCGCGAAAGCATGGTAACTGATGTAGAAGTCGGTGAAACTGTTGCAAATAGCGATCACAACTTAGATTCAAACTCCTAAAAAAAAATTAGAATAGATACTTGTTTCTAAAATACCCGATTTCAGTAATGCTCAGTTCATGGGACTACGTCAGGAGCTTCAGCTTACAGATTGGGAGGCAAAATTAAACGAAAGACCTGTAGATCATATGTGGGAAATATTTCAAAATACGCTCACTAAGATGATTCATACTTACATTCCTTTTAGAACAGACGTCCCCCAAATCAGGCTCGCCCAAAGTGGCTCGAAAAAGAAACTGAAAAAGTATTACTAAAAAGAGACAGGCTTATAAGAAATATAAGTGCTCGGGTGCATCTAATGACTATGAAAGTTATGTATCAATACAGAGAGATTTAAAAAAGACAATAAAAAAGAAAAGAAAACGACAATACGAAATGAACATCGCTGATAAATCCAAAGAGAATCCCAAAGAATTCTATAGTTACATTAGAGATAAAAAGGTTGTTAGGAATCACATTAGTCCACTATTATCTGCTGACGGTCAACTTGAATATTCAAATGAAGGAATGTGTAATATCTTAAACAATGATTTTAACTCGGTATTCGTAAACGAAACACCTCAAAGTGAACTCCAAACTGAAACCTGTGAAAAGTCTAGGGTAAACTTACTACTGTAAATATAACAAAAGAAAAAATTAAAAGGTAATTAGATAAACTCAAAGTTAATAAAACACCAGGGCCTGACGGTTGGCATCCAAGAATATTATAGGAAATTAAAAATGAGATTGTCGTTCCATTAGAAATTATTTTCAAGAAATCCATCATATTCGGAGATGTCCCAAGAGAATGGAAGCTAGCTAACGTTACTCCCATATTCAAAAAAGGTGACAAAAAGAAACCATATAACTATAGGCCTATAAGTTTGACTTCAACCGTAGGAAAAATAATGGAAACTATCATCAGAGATGCTATCGAACATCATTTAGAAAGTACCGTTTGATAAATGATAGCCAGCATGGTTTCAGACGGAAACGTTCTTGCGTGACTAACTTACTCGAATTCTACAACACAGTTATCTCGAATTATGACAAAAGAAACAATATAGATTTAATATATCTAGACTTTGCAAAAGCTTTTGATACCGTCCCACACGAAAGACTACTTACTAAATTAGCTTAGCACGGAATAAATGGTAGCCTATAAAGTTGACTAGTAATTGGTTGAATGATCGAAAACAGAGAGTTGTTTTAAATGGAAAAACTTCTAGATGGAAAAATGTTACAAATGGAGTTCCTCAGGGTTCCGTTCTTGGGCCACTTCTATTCATAGTATATATAAGTGATATACACCATGGACTAAAATCTACTGTTTTCAAATTTGCTGATGATACAAAACTGTGCGGAATGGCAAATGATCACTTAAATCAATTAGATATTCAAGAAGATTTAGATGAATTAAAGCAATGGTCTGAAAAGTGGCTAATGAAATTTAACACAAGTAAATGCAAGGTAATGCACATAGGTAAAAATAACAGTAAGTACGATTGCAATTTACTTGGAAATTCGTTAATAAAAGTGGATAGTGCGTAATTATCAGTAACGATCTCAAATCATCCAAACAGTGTATTTCAGCCTCTGAGAAAGCAAATAAGATTCTAGGACTGATTGCGCGATCTTTTGATTTCAAAAGTCCATCACTCATTAACAAGCTATATAAATCGTAAAAGCGTCCACATTTGGAATATGCTGTTTCCGTATGGTCACCGAATCTCACTAAAGACATTGACAGACTGGAAAAAGTACAACAGAGGGCCACAAAACTGATTCCAAATATAAAAAAATAAATCATACGAAAATCGACTTAAAACATATGAATCTGTTTTCCCTAAAAAAGCGTAGACTCAGAGGTGACTTGATACAGGTCTTTAAAATTCTAAAGGGAATTGACATAAAAAATGACAAAATTTTCACATTGAATGAGAATCAGACAAGAAACAATGGTCTCAAACTGTCCAGAAATAGATTCAATTTGGAAGTAGGTAGAAACAACTTTGCCGGTGGCCAGGGAGAAACCCGGTTGTTTATAAAGGCCCAAACTCTTGAAAAATGCATAGATTACTTAGCCTCTGGAGTCACTTAGTAGTCAGGAAAGGAGTAGTCAAGAAAACAATTAGTCATGTTTAAAGTTCTTTATTACCAATGAACATTGTTATATAAGGCTGGATACACAAGTCAATAGTATTCCCTCTTTTTTACTTATTCTTCTTCCAAGTGTACTTCTTATTGCTCCTTGCAGCACTGAGTAACTCTTTGTCTTTCAAAACACTGCTGTGAAATTCTGAACAGGACTGCTCAAAGTTGAGAGTGATCAGGAGCTCACTCCTTATGAGTTCCACAGAGCACCTGTTCCTGCTTTCACTCCACTTGATGGCCATCCTGGAGAAGATCCTTTCAACATATCCAGTGGATGCTAGGATGCTCAGTATGTGGCTTATAATAGACAACATGTTAGGAAGGTCAGCTCCTTGTAAAATAGACATCCATCTGGCAGCCACATCTTTGGTCTTCCATTCAGCATCTTCTCTGAACTTCTTCAGAATAATATTGAATGTGGTGCATTCATCATAGAGTTCATCCATGTTGATTTTATTGATGAGGTTGATCTTACTAGCCACCTTCTCAATGTCATTGAAAGTCAAGGTGTTATGGTCCAAAGAGAGAGGTTGCAGTGAGAACAGCCAGTTGTCCTCTGAGAAGTTGAACCATTTGACAACATATGAGATTGCTGTGTTTAGAAATGCAGTGAAATCTGTCCTTGCCATGTTTACATCTTGTGGAGGGAGGTGCTGCAGCTTCACCTTAGTTAAGTAGCCATAAAACTGGTCATCTCTTCTCTGTGTGAGTTTTTGCTTGAAGTTATCCATGATGGAATATAATTCCACACAGGTGGTTGCATTACTCTCCAGCTTCTTTACAACCTCCTCAAAGAGGGATAGGATATTACTACAAAATAGGAGGTACACCTCCACTATGTCTCCATCTTGTTTTGGACAGTCATCCCCCAGGCTGATGAAGTAAGATTTCAGTGCAGACCAAGTTTGTATCAGTCGGTGGATGGCTGGATTAAGAGAGAGCCACCTGGTAGTTACATGTCGTAGCATTTCTTGGAATTCCACATCACAAAAGTCACAAAAATCTTTGAGGGATTCCCTTCGTTTGGCTGATATGGAGAAGTGGCCATATACCTTCAGCACATTCTCAACATCTACAGAGAGCTTGTCAAGGGCGTGCTTCACTGTGTTGTGCACTATGTGGGCATGGCAGTTTCCTTGCAGCAGATCTTTATGCTTCGTTTTCAGATTGGTGAAAACTGAGTTGTGAATACCAAAGTTAACATTAGTGTTGTCTGCACTAAATGCTGTTACTTGGTCCAATGACAAACCAAATTTATCAAGGGATTGTTCCAGGAGAGCTACAATCCCGGCAGCTGACTCATCTGAATTCTCAGTGAAATCAACCATTTTGTTTGTGACTCCATACTCTGTACTGAAGTATTGGACGGCAAAGGGAAACATCTTCCGGTTTCCTTTATTTGAGGCATCCGTCTGTATGGAGAATGGGAGGGGTGATGTTAGGGCCTTGAGGACATCACCCACTGCCTTTGGAGCTAGGACATCTTTCACCAGGGCCTCTGCCTTTGTTCTCCCCAAAGTCATTTTCTTCAGTATTTTGGAACCAGGTAGTATCTTTTTATTTAGCTTGTGAGCACAGTCAGCACTGTTGTAGCTAAGATTATGCTTTACTGTGTGGTATACCTGTGTTATTTCAGCTGCAGTAACCTAGAGGGGAGGAGAGAGATGACAAATTGTTAATGAAATTGAATAGTATCCTATGACTTTTCATTATGGTTGATTAGCTATTAATGATAAAATTTTGTACTAATTAATCAATAGAATTAAAATTGTACCCATATAAAGAACAGCTCATTCAGAAATATGATTTAAAACTATGTAATAAATCCTAATATGCATAAGTACATAGTAACCCAGGTATGAGTAAGATAGGTACATTAATAGATAAACAAAGTGTTCAGACTACACTGTAGACTAAAATGTAATCTGATCACTCTTTTATCCATCAATGTATCTGTATCTATTTATCTATCAATCTATTTATTTGTAATTTATTATATCTATCAATCTATCCTATCCTGACTATGCAGGTAAATAGAAATAGCCTACGTAGGCTCGTAGCCTAGGCTAATAGCCCTATTCTGACTCGACATCTTGTAAAACCACAGATAAGTAAGAACATTACATGTGCATATCTCACATACCGAATCAATCTCTGCCTGAGATGTTTCAGTATTTTACGGAACGGGTGGCAACCCTACAGGTGGTAATGGGTATGGAACTGCCTAGAGTAGGCCTCATGGTTTCATGCAGTCCCCTTCATTCTTATGTTCTTATGTGTTCATCCAATGGAATAACGATATAGCGTTTGCAACTCCCGTAAGCTAGATTAATCGGGTTATAGACAGTGATAATTAATATGTATATAATAAAGAATCTTGCACACAATTCAAGTCGGTTTTGGGTCAGTTTAGTCAGAGCTGCCTGCTGATTTGATTGAACTTTGGATGCCGCTGACCCAAATCTCAATAATGCAATCGTCTTCTCTATCTCAGTCTTTACCTTATTCTAATATAATGTTAGTTTACGAATTAACATTTATATTTAAATCTTAATAGTGAATGACGCTAAACTAGAATAAGAAAAAACGACGTGAGATATGAAACCAAGATCTAAGAATACTTAGACCTTGTATGAAACAGTGTTGTCGTCGTGGTATTTTCAAGTATCAATTGGCGACATTTTTGTTTTTGTTTAGTTGGTTTATATATCTGTTAATTAATTGATTAATTTATTTATTTACCTATATATTTGGTCATTTATTTACTTATTCATCTATGTATTTATCTATCTATTTGTTTGTATTGTATAAATTGTGTGTAAAAACGTGAGAATGTTGATTCTATCGGGGCTGTTTTGATGCATCCTGTTATTGTTCTTAATTGTTTGTTTTGTATAGTTTGCAAAGTGCCATTGTTTGCTCACTTTATTGCAAGGAAACATCTAAGAAGGCCTAGTCGAGTGTGGTTCCAGTGACCAGAAGTCATGTTTATTACAGATATTAATGTGCTTATTTTCTTACTTATTTTCGTTAATAGGACCTTCATGTTTGGCCTGAAGGACATGCATCAAGAGTGAGATAAAAGAAAATAAGAATGGAGGAGAATACAATACACCATAAGACGTACACTAGGCCGTACCATGTCCACCTATTATCCCTATCCATAAAGTTATTTCATCTTCTGAACAATCAATTGTTTCAGCGCTCACTACATGGTTCTATTTCATTCGTTAATCGCTCTATTGGTAAAGAAGATCTTGCCTATTTCCTTGTTAAACCTAAATTTGTACAATTTAAACCCATGACTACAACACCCGCCCTAGTGTCTTAATATGTGACCTTGCCTGTATCACCTTTGTTAATGTGGGAGTCTTGTCTGATGGAATGCGTTGACTACTGTATATCTCGGTTGAGCAATGATGATTTCTGAGGGGAGAATTCCAGTCTGTTTTATCTTAGTTCTCAGTAAAGATGACATATTTTCATGTCAGAGCAATAAATACGCGCTCGCGCGCGCGCACACACACACACACACACACACACACACACACTTTCGTCGAATGGACGGCGAGAATTGGTGTACCGAAGAAAAAGGAAAATCTACGTGGATCTCAACGTCCAGGAAGTGCCTTATTGTATTTATAGGGAAGGGGAGTGCTCGTGGTGTAGTGGGGGAGTGATAGGGAAGGAGAAGGGAAGGGATTATTGAGGGAAATGGAGGGAAATGAGGAAGAGAGGGACATGGTCCAGGAGGCCAGGCGTCTTGTAAACAAGAGGCGGACCGACAATAATGATTTTGGTGACGACGGGATCAACAAAAATGTAAAGATTAGAAGTATAGATAAGAGCAGCACAGTGGAAGGTGATGATAGTAGTTTCCAGGGATTTAAAGAGGGTGGGGGGGGATACCAACCTCCCCCGATTGGCAAGACTAGAGGAGAAACTTGATAAGATGACCGAACATTGGGAAAACAGGTTCGGTAACGTAGCCAAAATTGCGCAGAGTTGAAAAATTGGAAGAACTAGAGAAGGCGAACAAAAATTTAACTAATGAAATAGAAGAATTAAAAAGACAGTTAAAAGAAGTAAAAGAGGAGAATGAGGAATTAAAGAGGATTAATAAAGACAACAAAGAGGCCATAGCAAAAGAACCACAGGGTTGGAAAAAAAATCCAGGAAAACAGTAAAGTTGGCTTTACTGACATAATTAAACAGCAAATGAAACAAACTGAAGACTCAAAGTGATGAGACAGAAGGAGAATATAGTAAGAGTCTTAGCAGATAAAAAGAAATGTATAATTATATTAGGAATGGAAGAGAAACATAACCTAGATAGAACTTCAAGAATCAATGAGGAAAAAGAAAAAGAAAGCAGTTTACTAGAATTAGTTCAGGAAGATGAACCTAAAATCACGAAACAAATTGAAGAGATGTAGCCTCGGAAAGTATAGTACAGATAAGACCAGATCAATTAAGGTTAAATTCAGGTCACAAACGACGGCAGAGAATATCTTAACAAAAACAGGGAAACTAGAAGCAAGTGAACAATATAAAAAGGTATGGATAAAAAATATGAATAAAGAGGAAAGAGAGGAGGAAATAATGAAAAGACATGAAGCTAAGGGAAAAAACGAGAAGAGAACAGAGTCAGAAAAAGAGAAATTCTATTGGAGAGTAGTGAATATGAAAGTTAAGAAATACGACATACTAGAGAAAAACAAAAGGGAAACAGAGAATACAATGGAAGTGGCAGAAAACTAAGAGTGTCTTACACAAATATAGATGGATTAATAACAGGACTGAATGAGCTGAATGATTATCTGAAGGAAAAAGAACCGGATATAATGGGAATTGTAGAAACGAAATTAAAAGGTCCACTACCACCCAACAGTATAAGACATGATGCATATAATTATTGGATTAGAAATAGAGAGACAAAGTAAGGGGGTGGAGTTATGTTCCTGACTAAGAAGGATATAAACGTGAGGTGTGTCACATATGGAAAGAATACAGTAGAGATGATTATGATCGAAGTGGAAGACAGAGATAAGAAGAACAGAAAGTTTGTGATAAATTATGTGCCTCCAAAAACAGCCTCGTGGGAAAAGAGTGAACATAAAAGTATGTTAGAGGACACAAGGATAACACTAAACAAGATAATGGAAGATGGAGGAAGAATAGTTATGATGGGCGACTTTAATTGCAAAGAAGTCTGCTGGGAAGAGATGACTGTAAAGGGTGGAGACGGCTCATGGGTAAATGTTCGACTCGAGATGATTACTGACCATACAATGACGCAATGGATACAGGAGAACACTAGGTATAGAAATGAAGAAGAACCATCGAGACTAGACCTAATAATCACATCTGAACCTAGAATAGTAGAAAAGATTGAATATAAAACACCAATAAGTAAAAGTGACAATATACTGATTGAACTGGAACTAAATGAGGAAAAATAATGAAAAGAAATGAACAATATAGAAAAGGAAGAATGATGTATGAAAAAACAAACTTTGATAAAATAAGAGAATTCTTTGAAAATGAAAACTGGGAAGGAATATACAAAGAAGAAACAACAGTGGAAGAGAAATGGAATATTTTGAAAAAAAAAAAAATTATAAAAAAGGAGTGGAAAAGTATGTCCCAAGACAAAAACAAGAAAAAGAATATGTAAAGTGCTGGTACAACAAAAGTTGTAGGGAGTTAAAAGACAAAAGAGACAAAGCTTGGACCAGATGGAAAAAAGACAGAAGGCCTGAAAAATGGAAAATATATACTTGTTATAGAAATGAATATGTACAAGCGTGCAGAGAGGAAAAGAGAAAATATGAAAAAGATGTCATAGAAAAATGTAAAGATCAACCAAAACTATTTTACAGATTTGTAAACAACAAACTGAAAAACAAACAAGATTTGGAGAAATTAAGACAAGGAGGAGTTGAATACACAGAGGAAATTGAAATGGCGGAAATTATGAACAAGCATTTTAAATCAGTGTTTACAAGGGAGAACATACAACCTGAAGAGATCGAATGGAAAGAGAAAGTCCCCCCCATGAAAGAAATAGAAGTAACAAAGAATGAAATATTGAAACACTTGAGTAATCTTGATGTCAGAAAATCGCATGGACCAGATGAAATAGCAAACTGGATTTTGAAAGAATGCAGGAATGAACTGGCAGACAAAATACATAGCATAATAAACAGTTCCTTGAAAGAAGGAAAAGTCCCAGAAGATTGGAAAAAAGCAAATATAGTACCTATATATAAAGGGGGAAATAAAGAAGACCCTACCAACTACAGACCAGTCTCTCTAACAAGTACAATAGCAAAAATATGTGAAAGAATTGTCAAAAGTAGATGGGTAAAATATAATAAAAAAAAAAAATAAAAAAAAAGTGCTAAATCCAAGGCAATTTGGATTCAGACAAGGACGATCATGCGTCACCAATTTAATATGTTTCTATTCAAGGCTAATAGATATAATACAAGAAAGAGATGGATGGGCTGATTGTGCATTTCTAGACCTAAAAAAAGCTTTTGACAAAGTACCACATAAGAAATTGATTAAGAAATTAGAAACTGAAGGAGGAATACAGGGCAAACTGCTTAAATGGATGGAAGACTTTTTGCAAGAAAGAAAAATGAGAGTAGTGATAAGAGACAAACACTCAAAATGGGATGAAGTAATAAGCGGTGTTCCACAAGGAACAGTTCTGGCCCCAATAATGTTTGCTATATATATTAATGATATGGATGACGGAATTGAAAGTTATATGAGCTTCTTTGCAGATGATGCAAAACTGTTAAAAAAAGTGAACACGGAAGAAGATTGTGAGTCACTACAGAGTGACCTAAATAAAGTACAGGAATGGAGTAGGAAGTGGGAGATGGAGTTCAACACTAAAAAGTGTAGTATAATGGAATTTGGAAAAAGCAAAAACAGAATAACAGGATCATATAAATTGGGAGAAGAAGGAATAAAAAAAAAGTAGAAAATGAGAAGGACCTGGGAGTCATTGTTATGAACAATATGTCACCTGAGAAACATATAAATAAGATTTTTGGAGAAACTTATAACTTAATAAAAACAATCAAAGTGGCATTTACATACCTGGATGAAGAAATGGTGAAGAAAATTCTAATCACTCTGATAAGACCAAGATTGGAATATGCAGCAACGATATGGTCACCAAGTACAAAAAAATGTATAAAAAAAAACTTGAAAGAATACAAAGAGCAATTACAAAATTGGCACCAACACTCTCAAAACTATCATATGAAGAGAGACTAGCAAAACTTGAACTACAGACACTAGATAAAGAAGAGAGAGAGGAGATTTGATAGCTATTTTCAGAATCATGAAAGGCATAGAAATTACTGATAGAGAGAATCTGATCAAATGGGATAATAGAAATACAAGAGGACACGGAAAGAAAATCAAGAAAGACAGCTATAGATGAGATCTGAAAAAGAACAGCTTATCTCACAGAGTATAGACAGTTGGAACAAGTTAGACGAGAAAGTGGTGTGTGCAAAAATAATACATTAATTTAAAATAGTTTAGATAAAATGAGATATGAAGACGGGACATCACGAGCATAGCTCCCTTTCCCGTAAAGTACAACTTGGTAAATACACACGCACGCACGCACACATAGACACACGTACACGACTCTGAGCTCTCTTCCGGGAGGGAAATAGCTGTCGATCACGAGACCAGCATATGATCCAAAGACCAAGGTGAATATACAATGGCGGAGATTCTGCCGAAGAAAATGAGGTTCCGGTCGGCCGCTGCTTGCAACCTCGCGTCTTCCGGTCTCCCTTGGCAGCCACAATGACAACACTAGTCGCGCGCGGGATTCTGCAGAGTTGTTGTCTTTTTCTTCTTCTTCTTCTTCTTCATCTTCTTCTCCTTCTTCTTCGTCTTCTTCTTCTTCGTCTTCTTCTCCTTCTTCTTCTTCTTCTTATTTTTTCTTATTTTTCTTCTTCTTCTTCTTCTTCTTCCTCTTTTCTTCTTCTTCTTCTTCTTTTCTTTTTTTCTTTTCTTTTTTCTTTTTCTTCTTTTCTTCTTTTCTTCTACTTTTCTTCCTCTTTTCTTCTTTTTCTTCTTTTTCTTTTTATTCTTTTCTTCATCTATTCTTCTTCTTCTTTTCTTCTTCTATTCTTTTCTTCTTTTCTTCTTCTTTTCTTCTTCCTCTTCTTCTTCTTTTCTTCATCTTCCTTTCTTCTTCGTCTTCTTCTTTTCTTCTTCTTCTTCTTCTTTTCTTCTTCTTCTTCTTCTTCTTCTTCTTCTTCTTCTTCTTCTTCTTCTTCTTCTTCTTCTTCTTCTTCTTCTTCTTCTTCTTCTTCTTCTTCTTCTTCTTCTTCTTCTTATTTTTTATTATTATTATTATTCTTATTATTATTATTATTATTAATATTATCATCATTGTTATCATCATTGTCATTATTATTATTGTTGTTTTTGTGTTTGACATAAGAAAATTAGTCTCGTGTATCTAATGTTATAGGACTTGGGTGACGCAGG
>NW_027467710.1:3149996-3167496 GCF_046742065.1 Oratosquilla oratoria
TTAAATAACCGTTGGAACAGTAGACATATACAAAAAACATATTTGATACAAATAGTTTAATCGTTGTCAAATGCCATGAGTGATATTATTGAATACGATACTGATTTCAAACACGGTGCATGAAAAGATGTATGGGATAAACCATCCAGGAGACTTTCGACGTTTTTCGTGCGTTACATCAATTTATCTTCGTTTCTCAGTAACATTGTTGCGCCAGACGTACAAATACTGGAAAAGAATCTATTTCACTGTTCATTCAGAATGCAGATCTCTCCCGGGCTCAACTCCAAGCAGCAGTTCTCTCCAGCAAGCCGCCCCGGCACCAGTTCGCTCCAGCAAGTCGCCATATTCCCTTCTGTGGCTCTTCGCCCACAGCCACGACGCTTGATGAGGCCTTCACTCCGGACCTTCTCCCAACGAGACTACGTCCGTTCCCTCCTAGCATATTAATTAACCATTAAACCAGTGGTTCTTAACCTTTTTTGGCAGCGACCCAAAATTTTGCACAAATCAAGCATCGCGACCCAAGCCTACATAGATATACGAATTGTCTTTATAAGTAATATGATTATGCTATTAAAAGCGGGTTACAGAAACAAAATTATTTAATCATGGTCTGCTTAGAATCCTAAAACTAGGCATCATGTATTTTAATTATTACAGTATATAATTATAATATATTTGTAGTGGGAAAATAAATATTTTCTGCAAACCCTTAGTGACCCAATAAAATGGCTTGGCGACCCAAATTTGGGTCGCGACCCAGGGGTTAAGAACCACTGCATTAAACCTTAGTTTTAGTGTTATTGTGAGTCTCTTTTTCCCTGGCTTGTTCATACCGAACCAAACCCACTACAACTTAACTCCACAAGTCATGTGTACAATTCTGTTATGTTTTGGTTTATAGTGTCTGTATCCTTAGAAATATATCTCATTTCCTTATGACTCCGGTTTCTTAACAATTTGTAAATCAAATGCAATATATTTTTCCATAAGCTTCAATTGTTTTTCTTCGTGATATAATGCGTTTTTAGAAAGAATACTTTTATATTTATTTTTTATAACAATAATATTTCTCCATTATTGTTTGGAAATGTAGAGAACGGCTTTGTGGGAAGAGAGAGAACACAAAAATATGTTAGAAGACACAAGGATAACACTAAATAAGATAATGGAAGTTGGAGGAAGAATAGTTATAATGGGTGACTTTAATTGTAAAAAAATCTTCTGGGAAGAGATGACAGTGGATGGTGGAGATGACCTATGGGAAAATGTACTACTTGATATGATTATAGAACATACAATGACACAATGGATATAAGAGAATACTAGGTATAAAAATGAGGAAGAACCATCGAGACTGGACCTAATAATCACATCAGAACCTGAAATAGTGGACAAGATTTAATATAAGACACCGATAAGTAAAAGTGACCACATATTAGTTGAACTGGAACTAAATGTGGAAAGATACATGGAAAAAACGAACGATATAGAAAGGAAAGATTGATATATGGATTTTTTTTTTATAAAATAAGATTTTTTTTTTTTTTTCAAAAAGCAGACTGGGAAAGGATACACAAGGAGGAAACAACAATAGAAGAGAAATGGAATATATATTTTTTTTTAATAATTATAAAGAAGGAGTCGAAATATATGTTCTAAGACAAAAGCAAGAAAAATTATATGTAAAGTGTTGGTACAACAAAAGATGTAGGGAGTTAAAAGACAAAAGGAATAAAGCTTGGATAAAATGGAAAAAAGACAAAAGACCTGAAAATGGAAAATATATACTAGTTATAGAAATGAATATGTACAAGTGTGTAGAGAAGAAAAGAGAAAATACGAAAAGGATGTCATAGAAAAATGTAAAGATCAACCAAAACTATTTTACAATTTTGTAAACAACAAACTGAAAAATAAACAAGAATTAGAGAAACTACGACAAGGAGGAGTTAAATACACAGAGGAAATAGAAATGGCAGAAATTATGAACAAACAATTTAAATCGGTGTTTACGAAGGAAAACATACAACCTAGAGATATCGAGTGGGAGGAGAAAGCCCTCCCCCCTATGAAAGAGATAGAAGTAACAAGGAATGAAATAATGAATCACTTGAGTAATCTCGATATCAGAAAATCGCACAGACCAGATGAAATGTCAAATTGGATTTTGAGAGAATGCAGGAATGAACTAACAGACAAAATACGTAGTCTAATAAACACCTCATTGAAAGAAGGAAAAGTTCCAGAAGATTGGAAAAGAGCAAATATAGTACCAATATATAAGGGGGGAAACAAGGAAGACCATACTAACTATAGACCGGTCTCTCATACAAGTACGATAGCTAAAACTTGAGAGAGAATTATCAAAATTAGATGAGTAAGGCATTTGGATAAAACAACGTACTGAATCCAAGGCAATTTGGATTTAGACAAGGACGATCATGCGTCACAAACTTAACGTGTTTCTATTCAAGGCTAATAGATGTAATACAAGAAAGAGATGGATGGGCTGATTGTGCATTTCTAGACCTGAAAAAAGCTTTTGATAAGGTGCCACATAAGAAATTGCTAAAGAAATTAGAAACTGCAGGAGGAATACAGGGCAAACTGCTGAAGTGGATAGAATACTTTTTGCATAAAAGAAAAATGAGAGTGGTGATAAGAGACAAACATTCTAAATGGGATGAAGTGATTAGTGGAGTTCCACAAGGAACAGTTCTGGCCCCAATTATGTTTGCTATATATTAATGATATGGATAACGGAATTAAAAGTTATATGAGCTTCTTTGCGGACGATGCAAAACTGTTGAAAAAGTGGACACTAGAAGATTGTGAGTCGCTACATAGTGATCTCAATAAAGTATGGGGATGGAGTAGGAAGTGGGAGATGGAATTCAATATTAAGAAGTGTAGTATAATGGAATTTGGAAAAAGCAAAAAAAGAATAGTGGGATCATATAAATTGGGAGAGGAAGAAATTTAAAAAGTAGAAAATGAGAAGGACCTGGGAGTCATTATTATGAATAATATGTCCCCTGAGAAACATATAAACAAGATTTTTGGAGAAACTTATAATTTAATAAGAACAATCAAAGTGGTATTTACATACCTGGACGATGAAATGGTGAAGAAAATACTGGTCACTTTGATAAGACCAAGATTGGAGCATGCATCAACGACGTGGTCACCAAGTACAAAAAAAAAAAAAAAAAAAAAATGTATGACAAAGAATACAAAGAGCAATTACGAAATTGACACCAACACTCTCAGAACTATCATATGAAGAGAGAGTAGCAAAACTTGAGCTGCAGACATTAGAGCAAAGAAGAGAGAGAGGAGACTTGATAATTATATATAGAATCATGAAAGGCATAGAAACTATTGATAGAAAGGATCTAATAAAATGGAATAGTAGAGATACAAGAGGACATGGAAAGAAAATAAGACAGTTGTAGAAGAGACCTAAAAAAGAACAGCTTTCCCCACAGGGTAATAGACGTTTGGAACAAGTTAGATGAGAATGTGGTGTGTGCAAAAACGATACATGAATTTAAAAACAGTCCAGATAAAACGAAATATGAAGACGGTACCCTACGAGCATAGCTCCCATTCCCGTAAAATACAACTAGGTAAACACACACACACACACACACACACACACACACACACACACACACACACACACACACACACACACACACACACACACACACACACACACACACACACACACACACACAGGACTCGATGGGGCAGTTGGCAGAGTTTCCAGCCGCCACTACTGCGGTCCGAGTTCGAATCCCGGCCAGGACTGAAAATAATTTCAATATTGCTGCGCTGCGAGTCGTTACTCCAGCTCTCGTGGGCGGGCAGTTGGGTGTGTGTGCGTATAAGGTCACAGCATTACCCATAGATCGGTCATATATGAGCTCTGAGCTCACATCCGGGAGGGAAAGAGCTGTTGATCACGAGTCCAACACGTGATCCAAGACAATGGTGAAACACACACATATATTTTCACTTACCAGAAGGATATCAAGAAACTCAGCTGTTAGATGCATCAAGAATAAAACAAATAAAACAGAAAAGACAGGAATTTATACAAATAACTTTTTTAAATAAATAGCTAAAAAAATAAAATAAAACTAAGTTTGATCTATGGAGGCAGACTGGACCTTACGAGAAGAGTATCCTGGCATTACAAATAGGCAAACGCACGGAAACTGTTTGCATTTGACTGTGACTCCTGTAGTACTCAGAAGTGGCCCGAATTGTTGCAGTACGGCACATCCAGTACGGAAGGGGTTCATAGTAGTTTTGCTGTCCTTTTGATAACCCGTTATTATTATTATTTCTCAATTCCAAGTTTGTGTAACCAAGCCCTCCATTTGTTTTATTATGATAAAACCAAGGGACTTTATTCAGGTGAGGATAGAAACCCGTGCTGAAACGGTTAGAATTATTTGAATTGAATAGAGGCGACAGGAGACAATAACCCCGTTACAGTGGATTACAAACGAAAAGTATGTCGACAGGATGTTTTTTTTTTCATTCTTACCGACGACGCACGTAAGGGAGTGCATAGATAGATTAGTAAATATATTGATAGATGAAAGACTACCGAAATAAGAAAACAGAAAAATACATTAACGAAGAAATAAAAAGACGAGTAATTAAAAACAAATAGCTAAATTAATGAAATAAATTAATATGTAATTACAGCAAAAAACGAGATCATAAGTGAATAAACAAATTATTAGCTAAATGAATAATCTTCCGAGGGAAGTTTGATTCGTTCACTAAATGGTTTTTTCACTCTTAATAATAAATAATTAAATCGGTTTCAAATCTTGAAGGTCTACCCCCAATTTTCGTTAATTTATTAGTTTGTTTAAATCGGTTTCAAATCTTGAAGGTCTAACCCCAATTTTCGTTTATTTGTTAATTTATTTACTTATCAATTAATCAATTAATCTATTTGTTTATTTATATTATTTCATTTTCTCTTTACAAGATATGCTATTATATTTCAAACGATTACCATATCTGTTTAGTAGCTCATCATTGAACCGTCTGATTTGTCACCGTTCATCGACATATTCCATATAAAAGCAGACTGACTGTCCATCCAGTTTGTTGATAACATTTCGAAGCTAAAGTATTTTGTTGTCAGTCCAAAGATATTACTTTCTTTTCTCTAAGGCTGATATATTAAAATACAGTAGGCTACTTACAACATTTCAGTGTTACTAATAATTACACTAAAATCCTTATCACGCTCCACTTGTGTTTTTGTTTTTCAAATGATTTATTGCCATAGTGTTTTTCTATGTAATGGCTGTTTCACAATTATTAAGGTTAGCTTTCGTTATGGACAGGTTTGAAGAAAAAAAAATCTGTGTTTTTTAATTATTGAATATTTATTTTCTATGTGACCATCCGCACAACTTTGAATATGTATCAAATTCGAATGTAGTAGATTGTTATTGTAGACCAAGATCCATGTCATTTACATAGGGGATCTTGCTGCAGTATAGTCAACGAGCGCTGTCACTCTGCGTCCGTTGCTTTCGAGCATCGCATGTGTTACTGTCAAGGACTCGACCGTAGACGCCAAGAACAGTAACTACTAGACGGTATTCCCTTCAGGCGATAATGATGGCGGCGCTCAGCTACTGCTCTGGACGAGTCGGGAGCAAGTCGGCCATAATGAAGTCGTCACTAAGGTGAATCAAGTCGATATGGCGTCATGTTGTACAAGACCGCTAAGATTAACACAAGTATGGACTAACCGGTTAGTTTCAGGGTTAAACGAATAAGATAATAATCATTAGCGAGCGGATTATTTGAGTTCAGATTTAATCCCTTGGGTGAGTGAAGTGTTCCATTTCAATCTAATGATATTGCCTATTGATATCCAGAATATATATATGATGCTAAAATCACCTGGCAGATCTTAAAAGGAAAATCGACACACCGTACGGAAAGAATTAATTATAGGAAAGTATAGACAAAAATCTTAAGAGATTTATGTCTAGATTAGGCGTTATAGAGAAAATCAGTTAACTAAAAAGTACGCAAGAAATCTAGAATTTAATTTGGTAATCCTTTGTTCCATTTCTCAGAGATAACTTAAGTGGAATGCATGATAAACTAACGATAACGAGTATATAATCTCAAACTTAGTCAATTCTAATCTGAAAGAACTGCTTACTGAATTAAAGGTCGATGTGTAATGAAAATACACATTGCATATTACCGTGTTTGATAGGGTTCAGTGTCTGACAAGCATTTTGTTCTGATTAAATACAAATTATTTGATAAAAGATTGAAAGAAATTTCTAGTCTTACAATATTAGAAATGTTCGTATTTTCATTTATATTTGAATAGTCCCAGAAGTAACACATGGTAAAAGAAATGACTGAGAATGATTGAAGAACTAAATCAAACCAAGTACAAGCCTGATACATTTTATTATAAAGAAATACGTCACACGAACAAAGAAAATATATTCGTGTTTTCATTTTCATATCCTCCCAGAAGGAACTGAAAACTGTTAAAAAACTAAATAAAACTAGATACAAATCTGATATTTTTGTGAGAAAGAAAATACGATATATAATATATATATATATATATATATATATATATATATATATATATGTGTGTGTGTGTGTGTGTGTGTGTATACATACATATTATATATATATGTATATATATATATATATATGTGTGTGTGTTACTATAGCGTGAGGTCTACCACACTATAGCGTGAGATCTACCTCCCGTTAGCACTATAGCGTGAGGTCTACCATTTCCATACATTTATTTTAGCGATAAACACATATTTTGTACATATCCTAGGAATGACTTAGATAGATAATTGGATTTCTAATTACATTCATATTAAAGGAAGAAATGTAAAAATAAACATGTTATATATTTCCATACATTTATTCTAGCGATACACACTTCGTACATCTTCTAAGAATGACACAAATAGGTTAGGTTAGGTTAGGTTAGGTCAGGTCACGTTTTTTATGTATTTGGGCAGGTCACATGTTTGATGGACAGGTGAGTGGAACGTCCCCGGAGGAATGCGGGTCATGTGGTAGACCCCAGGCTACACCTGGGTAGGCGACATATGGCGGTGGACCTCATGCTATAGTAGCACACACACACACACACACACACCCCCACACACACACACCCACACACACACACACACACACACACACACACACACACACACACATATATATATATATATATATATATATATATATATATATATGTGTGTGTGTGTGTGTGTGTGTGTGTGTGTCAGCTCATTAGGCCTTCAGGACTCAAGCAGACAGGAAGTTGCTGGCTACAAAATCTTTCACCTTCGTCTTGTCATCGACGGCTGGCAACAATTTCTAAAGGACAAATTGATAACAAAGAATGTATATGTACATAAAAACATGTATTTAAAGCACAGTTAAACTAAAGTACAATAAAAAGATGTGTATATATATATATGTATATATGTATATGTATATATATGTATATATATGTATATATATGTATATTATATATATATGTATATATATAAATATGTATATTTATGCATATGTATATATATAAATATGTATATGTATGTATATATATATACTGGGGAATCAAAGAGAAGGAAAGAAAGATGAAAATGAAATAGAATTAAATAAACAGATCCAAATCGTTTTAGGAAAGTATGTCACTTGAAAATGGGCCGGATGGGCGCCTTTGCCGGTCCCCAACGGAAACGGTATGATGGCCTGTGGAAGGCCCGTCGGACATGAGCTTACCTGGCTTCTTCTACGGCTGAGTAATTGTATTCAGTCTGAATAAACTCTGTGTGTAGCAAAAGAAAAAAAAAATTGATTAAAATGACAGATGTTTACTGAAATGGTATTATATTTTTTATAGAAAAATGTTAGATTAGGTTAGATTTTGCTCAGTTCGACCAAGTTACTTTAGCTGTGTGTGAATTTGTAAAACAAATGAGAAGAATCCATGTTAGTGGACCAATGAATGGATTTGAATGAAATCATGATTAACCCATTAAACTCCGATGACAAGATGTCTTGTCATTTGGTCAAATAAAACAAAAAATCATAAAACACCAAAATGTTTGATCAAACACCAGAAAAATATGACATCAATCCTCGCTTCGCTCGCAGCGAAGCGAGGACTGATGTCATATTTTTCTGGTGTTTGATCAAACATTTTGGTGTTTTATGATTTTTTGTTTTATTTGACCAAATGACAAGACATCTTGTCATCGGAGTTTAATGGGTTAAAGGAGAAACAGAGACGAGGTAAGCACAGCTGCCCACAGAAAATTAGGCCAAATTGAAGTCACGATAAGAGATAATAACAAATTCTTAAGAGTACAGCCTTTAGAAATATAATAGCATGGGATGTGTGCATTGATGTGCATATATTTTATATATTACATACTGTACATTTTATATTGCAAATTGCGTATTGTATACTGTATTTCTATATTATATATTTTGTATTGTATATCATATAATGTACATTTCCTTTTGCACAGTGCATGTTTTATGTTGTATATTCATATTGTATATTTCATATTTTATACTACAAAGTGCATATTTGTATTATATATTGTATTTATTATTGTTATTATTATTATTGTTATTATATATATCATATAGACAAGGAGAATAAAACCTAAATAAAAACACAATGGTCTAAACTCCTGAGAATAATGTATATATGATATATTATATATGCATATTATATATATATATATATATATATATATATATTTAGATATATATATAAATTATATAAATATATTTTTATATATATATATGTGTGTGTGTGTGTGTGTGTGTATGTGTGTGTGTGTGTGTGTGTGTGTGTGTACCTGAGGTGAATCGTTAGGAATAGCGTATGTCATACAAATAATTTCCGACAGTCGCCCCGGGAATCTAAACGGGGATTTGGCATCTATCGAAACCCCGGCTCGATTCCTGGAGCGACCGCCGAAAATTATATATATATATATATATATATATATATATATATATATATATATATATTTTTTTTTTTTTTTTTTTTTTTTTTTACAGGCGAAAAAATGTAATCCCACATTTGTCAATCATGTGAAAACCATAGTTGGAGCAAAAAAGATTGGAGAGGACAAAAGACAGGGGTGAATGGAGAATGGTTGTATATGGATGATGCTGTGATGCATGAGGTGGAATGAGCAGGGGGATGGGGTGTGGGGTGGGGTGTGTGAGCAGGATTTGACGCAGCCCAAAAGGATTTCTCCCCGTCTTCTCCTTTTGTGCGGGGGGTGGGGCGGAGAGGGGGGTCGCCGATTTAATTAAGCGGCCTTGCTGTGGATGTGCTGTGTCTTGCGACACTGCTTCTGACCCAGGGCAGTGGACAAGGTGCAGGGATAACCCGTCATCCAAGAGGTGCCAGGATAAGAGGGAGGGTGGAGGGGTGTGGAGTGTATTCAGGGATGAAATGGGTGGGAATGATTTTATGCCTTTCCCTTTTTGGCTACCTCCCTTGTAAGGGGGAAAAAGCCTTGGTATATGTATGTATGTATGTATATATAAATTACAAATTGTTTTTATCTGTGATAAGGTACATAAGTGGCCTATGTAACGAAGAGAATAAAGAAACGATTTGACTGAAGGGGAGAGGAAAACTAGCAAAAGATACTTACAGATATGTCTATGAAATTATCTGCCATAGGTAGTGGTTGCTGTGGGGAAGAAAATCCATCATATGCCTGGCACTGTCACCATGGTCATTTTCACATTCCATCTCAATTTTGCTTGTAGTGGTACTTGCAGAAGGTGAATATTCATCATGGGCACTTTGTAACATCTGAAAAAATAATTAGGACTATATCAGTACGCATTCCTCCCTCCTGGTCAAGGATAATTAGGCTTAACTTCTGCTGGGGTGGTGGTGGTGGTTGAGGGATTCCACTTGATTGACCCTCAAAAAACAGATTTTAATTTGGTTGACTCCAATTGACAAGATATGGTCATAGGCCTATTATGGAAGCACCTGTTATCATGGTCATGCCTGTCACCTTCATGGAGTGGTGTGATCATATTCGTAGGCCTACTAATTGGAACATTAGTAAAGATGGATTCCACGTCAAGAGAGGAAATAATTCTTCTAGCGGGAACGTCATTAATGGAGTCCAGGAAATCTTTAGAAGAAACGTTGCTGTGTTGCGTAGGGATGAAGGACGTCAGAAGTTGGTTCAGGAGCTTGGCAAGGTTGTATGTAGGCGTAGGGATCTGGCTGATGATGGGACGTAGAGGGGTTCCTGGTCTGTGTGTCTTCACGTTTCCGTATGAATAGCCAGGCTTAAAATCACAGGAAATTTTCAGCGTTAATGGCGTCTATGATCTTATTGGTGCTTTTAGAAGACACCATCATTCTCGCTAAGGAAACATAAAGGTCTAGACTTTTCTTTCTAGAAACACTTATCATAAGAGACTTGCAACTTTCTATTAATATTCCATGTTTTAAGTAACCGAGGAACTTGAGTAATTTTTTCACTGAAAAGTAACACCAAAATATTTTTGTATCATAAATAATTAAGTACAGGGATGTGCAGGTTGAATTCTTTAATGTTTTCTTAGAATCAAGAGCGTTATTTAAAAACATTCTAGAGTATTCTAAGTTCAGACAAACATTGAAAATATACTCAAACTTCTTATCAACAAACTCAGGGCTACAGATACCAAGGGCGCGTAAAAAACATAGAAGAAAACACTCAACGTTTAACTTTTTCGATATGGCTGAATAATAATGAACATATGAATGAACATTTGTAGGTTTTCTATAAAAAAAAAACTAAATTAAAACTCATAATGTTCTCTGTGAATAAGGCAATCCAAAAACAGTAACTTACTATTTTTCTAATTCTACTGTGAATTTAATGGAGGGGACCAAGTCAATAAGAAATTGTAAAAATGAATCTAAATCCTCCGTACATGGCCACAAGCAAAGAACATCATCAACATACCTATACCAAATAGCGTTAGATAGCAAAATATCACTCATTTTTTTTAAATCCATATATAAATTACTGAGAACAGGCGAAAGAGGATTGTCCATTGCCACACCAAAATTTTGAAACTATTATTCACCTTTGAATTCAAACTTGCAATTTCTATAATAAAAAAAAAATAATGGTAGTGGGTCCAGTTACTTACACCTTCCCGTGGTAAAAAGCGTTACAGCCGAGTTTTGGCCGTGAGGGTTTTTTGTGTTCCAGAATGATTCTAGGTGTCAGGTTATTTGCGGTGTCCCGGGTTATTTTGAGGGAAGATGGTTGGAGCTACATCAAATCTGAGGGTGCAAAGGCACCGCCACTTCTGGAGATGGGTGACGGGGCAGAAGAAGCTCAGCAAAGGAGAGGTAGATAAGAACGTGGAAATGAGCAAAGCACTAAAAAGTGAGCACAAGGAGAAGTTCCCTAGCCTCTACGGGGGGCAGACCAAAGGGCTACAAGTAAGGGAGCAGATAAAGGTGTTCCAGCGAAAAGTAATAACCTTTAACAATCTGCTAAAGGAGCAGAAAGACTGTGTTTATGACGACGGTTTGCTGGATTCCCTGGAAGTTTACGCTGGAGAAATTCCCGAAGAAAGGATAGAAGGTTTCACGAAACACTACTTTGCTGGCTACATAAGCTTCACCAAACACGGGGGAAAGTCTGACCACAAAGAGTACCAGAAACACTAATATAAAAAAAATTAATGGTTGCTTACGCCGTCCGGTGGTAATTCGGTCACACCTTCGCGTTTGGTGGTAAATCGGTTACACCGCCAACTACGGTGAAGAAGAAGAACTCGAAGAAGAAGAAGAACTCGAAGAAGAAGAAGAACTCGAAGAAGAAGAAGAGGAAGAACTCGAAGAAGAAGAAGAAGAAGAACTCGAAGAAGAAGAACTCGAAGAACTCGAAGAAGAGGAAGAAGAAGAACTCGAAGAAGAAGAACAAGTAGAACTCGAAGAAGAAATCGAAAAACTCGAAGAACTCGAAAGAGAAGAACTCGAAGAAGAACTCGAAGAAGAAGAACTCGAAGAAGAAGGAGAACTCGAAGAAGAACTCGAAGAACTCGAAGAAGAACTCGAAGAAGAACTCGAAGAAGAACTCGAAGAAGAACTCGAAGAACTCGAAGAAGAACTCGAAAAAGAACTCGAAGAAGAACTCGGAGAACTCGAAGAAGAACTCGAAGAAGAACTCGAAGAAGAACTCTTTATTTTCCAAAAAAGGGGCGTAGCCCAGGGCGCGCAGCGCCCGCGCCTAAGGCGCAGCGCCGCAGGCCAAGGCCCCCGGCGTAGCTGGGCCGGCGCAGCCGGTGGGCTTGTTTCACAAAATTAAACAATTTAATATTAACTATCCTTTGGTAATGGTAGTTTATCCAATCACTCAGTAAGAAATATAGTAATGTTAATAATGGGAATGTTAGTAAATAATGAAGTAATGTCAAAGCTAACGAATTTGAAATTATGATTAATATTTAAATCATTAAGCTTCTCAACTAAATCTACATTATTCTTTATGTTAGAGTCAACATCAAAAGTCAACATCTGCCTCGACAGGTCACGGGAGGAGTCAGTAAGCGCAGAACCCAGCGTGTTGACACCTTAGACATGTGCAGTTCGCCGCGAATAATTTTCCACACACTGCCGTAACTAAGAGCAGTCTCATGCATGATCACGTGGATGGTTACTCGTCGGTCTTCCAGGACAAGATCCTCCAGTTTCTCCACTGTGGCCGCACTGTCCGTGAGTGATGGTCGTCTAGTTCTTGGCTCGTCTGTGAGGGACATGTGGCCAGTTTGAAAATTCCTCTTCCATCTCACAACAGTGTCATATGACGGGCAATCATCACCATAGATAGCCTTTACTTCATCATGGATTTGCCGGGCACTGTAACCCTTCAAATGCAGAACTTAATTACGCTGCGACCCTCAATATTTTCCATCTTGCAGGTTAGTGATATCTAGCAAAACCTGTAAAAAAAAAAAAAAAAAAATTTAAGAGAACATTTTTGCATCATGCATACGAGGACCAGTGATCACACTGACAAAAATTCATCGACTTAACTGAATAACTTCCGGGTGGTAATTAAAATACGATACCTCCTCGTATATATCTTTTGTGATTATATCAAAATGAGTGAGTCAAAACTAATAGTGATACATCACTTGGGAAACCCAGACCTACATACTTAACTACCAAATATTCGCTCACAAAGGAACGATTACGTTGAGAGGGGCGTGGGAGGTCAACTTGTTCATGCGCTCTGTCCCGTATTAGCTCTGGGCCTCCGTACTACCTGCTCACGGGAGACAGCGTCGGAAATGACGATTTCATTTTTTTAAAGTAGGAAATCTATAATCTACCTGTAAATGTCATGATATTGTAACTATTACATATGAGTAAAAACATGAGTCATATCTCAAGTACCTAAGGCCAGCTGGAGGTTAGATTTGAAGAAAATATTTTTTTCGGCCAGGTAATGTTTATTTCAGAAATAAGTTGTGCAAATCGAAACTGACAGCGTTTTTTGCTGCACTTAAAACTAGGGAGCATAATTCAATGGACACCAAATACATATAGTGACAAAAATAAAAGAATAAATAAATAAAGGTATTTCTCTCAGCCCGTGTTCCCTTTACCTCCTATCCACAATAAATATACTGTTAATGCAGGAAAGACGACCTTGGCCAGTCTAACTACTTGAGTATGTTATCTTACCAATGCCCGTCGGTGATTCGGCGAGCAACGTTAACAGTCTGCTTACGTAACCAGTACCGGGCTGCCAAAGGTACGATTATTAAAAGAGTCTGGTAGATTATTTGTTACAAAATGGAACAATAACAACTTAAATATTTCACAACTACTAACGACGTTCATATTTGTTCTGCCTACTACCAGGCGGTTTTATAATGAAAGATAAATCCTTTGTTGAAAAAAAAAAAAAAAAAAAAAAAAAAAAAAAAAATATATATATATATATATATATATATATATATATATATATATATATATATATATATATATATATATATAAATAATCGTGCGTTTGGTGAAATAAACGTAACTTTCAATGTTAACTGACGACAGGAGATACCACATAATTATCTGCCTGACTTTATTTACATCACCCTCCTTATTTCAATAACAGTTTCGAAATATTGATAATGAATTAAAATATGGGTATGTTTTCTTTTCATTATATTATTCTGTTGACAAATGGCATTTGATTAGGTCTGATTTATTGTTTTAATTTTTTTTTATTATTATTATTAAACAGTTTTGCTGTAGAAGCCGTGATCCAATCTGTTCCTGATTTTGTTATTCTATTCTGTATATACTGTATTTTCTGCACATAGAAATTAATTTCCCCTGCTTTTGTCGCCATGGTTCTTCTTTATTAAATTTGTATATTCGTTTGCTTTACACCCAGAAATGTATGGTAAATTTCTATTCTTTTGTGCAGATTGTAGAACTATGGCCAAATATCTCAAAGGAAATACCATAGATGCTTTACAAATGAACCCATGAATATGTTGATAAGCAAATAATGAGTAAATAGATAAATAAACATATAAATATGAAGATATAAATAAACAATATAATGAAGTCATACATAAACAAGTAACTAACTTCTAATTAAATAATCTAAATCAGTGGTTCTCCTGGGGTACCTGTGCGATTATGTGGTACGAATTGATAGCCAGTGCAATGGTACTGTATATTTACCATGAGAAAGTATAGTGTGGATTTATTCTAATCTACTAACTGACATTTTTAATTTTAAATGAAAACTTACCTTTGTTCAATCATTGAATATATCTAATAATTTACCAACATGGTTTATCACTGATCCTTTTCATGTGTTTGCATTGTATTTATATTGGATGGGGGTATGAATTTTTTTTAGATAATCAAGGAGTACGGACACCGATAAAGGTTAAGAATCACTGATCTACATGTATAATTGTATACGAATCCACTGAAACCTAAACAAAATATATGAGAATAAAATTATCTAGCAACGCCTTTCATACTACAATGTAATATTTCATACCTATTTCCATTTATTTTCAAATGAAAATGCTGTTTTATATCGGAGAAAGGCACAACTACCCTTGTCCATTTATGAATTTGTGCATCTTAATAGCGCACTAATCTATCAAGGCACATTATTTGCATTTCATCGCCGCACGTGGTAGTTACCAAACAGTAATCAATAATTGATAATTAATCAATCTTGGTCATTTCCCGCCATCCCACAAAGGAGGTATTATATTTGTTCTATAATAATCTTATTTTGTCAAAATGTCACTATTTTTCAATATTCACAATTTCATTTATTTAACTATATCACAACTCTGACTTATTTGAAATTGCTCAAATATTAGGGTGCGCTATGTTTTATAGTGATAAAAAAACAAGGTACAGCTTATTCCTGATTTTCGTATTTCTTTATATTTGGTTATATTTGTGTGTTTGTTATGTGCTTGGTTTTCCCATTATCTATTCATTTTTATTTTTTAAAGTTAGTTGTGACCTTTACGATACGGAAAGAGTAAAAATATATACGATTAACTTTATCTAAACGATAATTTTCATCAACAACACCCTATGACACGTTGTACGACATGTTCAACTAATCGATCGGGCAACACGCAGCCAGCTGACTGCCTGACTTCCAAACGCGATGCAGAATCAGTCTTACGGCTTGGCTTTCGTGTGTAGGTGTCGCTCATAGTGATTGTGGCAACAATGAATATTTCGCCTATAAGAACTGTCACAACATTTTTACAACGATGCCGAAATGTTACTCGTATGTCATCTTGCATTCACGTAAGATACGCAAGCACGACAAGGTAAGGTATTTGAGTATGTTGTCAAAATTGAATTTTTACGTAAATCGCTGCCCGGTATTACGCAAACCTAGAAATGTCATCGTTGAGATGTAGTTTTGTAGTATTATTTTAGTGGTTACTGTTATTTTGCTTTTGTGTGTACGGAGAATTGTAGCCAAGAACCTTAAAAAACCGAAGCTGTTGAAATAATTTCAACATTGCTAATAATAACAGAAGGGAGGGGGAGGGTAGTTCCGTCTCAAAGTTGTTTATAACTATAATGAAGCGCATCATCTTTCCAGAATGATATTTGAAAATTATACTATACCGTTTCTGTCACGAATAAAATTGTTCACATCACAAAATTTCCCACTAGGGGGAGGGTAGTTCCGTCTCAAAGTTGTTTATAAATATAATGAAGCGCATAATCTTTCCAGAATGATATTGTTTATAAATATAATGAAGCGCATCATCTTTCCAGAATTATATTTGAAAATTATACTATACCGTTTCTGTCACGAATAAAATTGTTCACATCACAAATTTTCCCACTAGAAACACATAAGCCACATATCAAAATCGTTGGTTGGGTGATTCTTCAGAAATATTAGATTTACAAAGATATTCCAACCAGCTGAGTGTATAAGAGATGAAATCGTATACATTGATAACTTTAAGTAAATACACAGATTGTGGTCGATGTTCCCACAAACACTGAAACAGTACTAGTGTTGCACAAGTATCTCCACCGGTGTTTTGATTAACTGAAGAGGGGAGGGTAGTTCCTTGGTTCCTATAAGTGTTTTGTGTATATAAAGGTGTGAATGCACGAAATCCTATGTTAATAAGATCCAAGAATTCTACATAAGAACCCTAAATTATTAATCGCATGAACAAAAATTCAGCAACTGAGGGAAGGTCCTTAAACGTGATTCTTCAGAAATATTAGATTTACAAAGATATTCCAACCATTGTATAAGAGATGAAATCGTATACATTGATAACTTTAAGTAAATACACAGATTGTGGTCGATGTTCCCACAAACACTGAAACAGTACTAGTGTTGCACAAGTATCTCCACCGGTGTTTTGATTAACTGAAGAGGGGAGGGTGAAACTATAAATTGTCCGATAATTTCTTAGTGGAGTATAAATATATTTCTAACAAGAATGGCTGTGCATGAATTTGCCCAATACATATTTTTATTGGTTTAGAATTAATGAGTAAAATAGAGGTTTACCATGATATTCAAGTAAACGTGATAGTAACAGTTGCCTATATATGTGTATATATATATATATATATATATATATATATATATATATATATATATATATATATATATATATATATAATGTGTGTGTGTGTGTATAATGTAAGTAATAATTCACAGATATAGAGGTGAGGTGGCAAGATGAAAAGAGGCTAGAGTAGTGAGTTTATTCAGCGCCATACGTTTCGATCATTACGGTCTTACACAGTTTACACTAGAAGAAGAAATACATGATGAAATTCCTTTTTATGGATACTGTAGTGATGAAAACAGGGAACGGAATAAAATTCAAAGTTTATAGGAAACCA
>NW_027467710.1:3172496-3207496 GCF_046742065.1 Oratosquilla oratoria
GATAGTAAGGTTTCCATTTTTGTTTGGCAATGTGGCTAATGCGACATTGTTGCCTGAGGTGTCCTTGACTGCCGTCATGGAAAATTCACCCAGGTCCCTTGTATCTTGCATAGCCAAACAAAAGAGGTTATATAGTATGTAAATACATATGTATATAAAGAGAGAGAGGTAGGGAGCCTCTCTTATGTGATGGGGATGGGGCAACAACACGGACCTCTGGGATTGTACCCAGCCACAATCAAAGGCTCACATTAAAACATCTTTACTATAGTTGTGGGAATTTTTTGGAAATTCACTGGCCACTCCTTGGCTCTGTGGGACCCATACTGATGTACTGGAGGAATATCCATTTTGAAGGCCCTGCAGACCAGTCTCACGGCATTCTTTATATTTCTTTGTGGCTTCATATTCAAAACAATCTCCAGCAAAAAAGATAGTTCCCAACTACAGAAAGACCTAAATAAAATATACAAATGGGCAAAAATGAATAACATGAAATTTAATGAGGACAAATTTGAATTTATAAAGTTTGGTAAGAACGAACATGAAACCTATTATAAAGATCCAAAAGGAAACCATATCACACAACAAACATCAGTAAGAGATCTAGAAGTTATACTTCCGGATGATGCTACATTTGATCAACACTTAGAAAAAAAAAACAGTATCAAAATGCATACAACGAATGGGATACATACTTAGAACCTTCTACACCAGATAACCAGAAACCTTGCTAACCTTATGGAAAGTCCTAGTTGTCCCTATCATAGACTACTGCTCAGAACTTTGGGCTCCATACAAACAAGGCCACATCATGCAGCTGGAGGCTCTGCAGAGAACCTTTACCTCAACAATCAAAAGAACCCCAGCTCACCAAGATGTGGACAAACACAATTACTGGGAAAGACTGGCTGAAAATGAACTCTACTCAATAGAAAGGAGACTAGAGAGATATCTGATAATATATACATGGAAAATCCTAGAAGGCCAGATCACTCCACCCGAAACAGAACATATTAAACCAGTAAAGACCCATATCACCCTAGAAGAAAATAGAACCGGAAGAAAATGCACCCAATTGGCCCTGCCATCTGAGTGCCTGCTAAAAGTCAGAATGCTCCAACACAACAGCATCTCAAGAAAGGGGGCCCGACTGTTCAATCACTTACCTAAACACCTACGGAGCATTACAGTTGTTAAAATGGAAGTTTTCAAAAGGGAACTTGACAAATTCCTGTCAACCCTACCAGATCAGCCGGGCATCCCAGGTTATACAGCATCACATCCAGCGAATTCCAACTCCATTATTGACCAGCTGGACTACAAACAACAAACTGAAAGGTGGCAGCTACACCGTGGCCTTGCCTCAAGTTCCATCAGGGGAGCAACATCCCCTTGAGGCAGAAGTGCTTCAAGGTAAAAACCTGAGCCACAATTTGAAAACGAGGACATGACATTCTCAAAAGGACAGGAGTGGAAATAAAGACTATCCAAATGTGTTGAGCCCCAAGTTGGGTTTTTGCTATGGAAAAACAGGTTCCCAGGAGGATGCATGTATAAGTTATAACCTTTGGAAAAACAGGTTTAAAAAAAAAGCGGTGATGCATGAGCAATATATGGATATCTTGTGATCTGTACTCTTTGTCTCTGATTTTTTTATTCTATTTATTTGTTTCTCTAGCATTGCAGATGGCAGTTGTTGCCAGTATACTGCAAATGTTTCAAAGAAAAAGGATCATATAAGTTATCTTTTGTACATCATTTAGAACTTTTATTATGTTCTCAGTTATTTCAGAAAAGTCTGTATTTATCCTTTTGTTGCATCTTTTATCCATAATTATTGTCACTTTGAGGCTCATAATTAGATGACTAAAGAGACTTGTAATTAGATGACTAAAGAAACTAAGACCATTTTACAACTGCCAGTAGCTAGAGGATAGTTTTTCTCAAACAGTTGTCATTAAAGTGGAACATTATCTGATGCTCTTGGATTTTATTTTATTTTTTATTATTATTATTTTTTTTAATCTTAGACTTTTTCCATTAGGAATTTGTACTAGATTTGTGCTAGATTTTTCTCATTCACATGTTAAGAAAAGTCACATATTAGTTGCTCATTTGTTTGAGTATGTATGATGTATAATTACCTGTTCATGGTCCAGTGTGTGCGTGTATTTACCTAATTGTAGTATACAGGAAAGGAACGGTGCTTATTGGGTCGTGTCCCCTATTATCTAATTTTCTGACATACCTAGACTCAAATTCATGTGTGGCTCCAACTTAATCTATATCTTTGATTTCCAGTTATCATATTTGGATTTGAACTCGTGTATTGTTTGAGCTTGGGTTATATCACCTTCTAAGCTATTTCACATATTTCATCTATATGGAAAATTGTATTTCTTCACATCCTTTCAACTTGTGGTCTTTCTTAATTTACTTCCATGACTTCTTAAAACCCTCCCATTTTTAATCAGGAGGTCTCTATCAATGTAATCTATCCTCTTTAGTGATCTGAACACTGTAATTATGTCACCTCTTTTGTCTATCTTTCAAAGTTAGACCCAGTGCTTTTAGTCTTTCCTCGTATGGTTTATCTGCCAGGCTGAGGACCAGTTTGGTTGCTGCCCCTTGCATTCTCTCGATCTTGCTTATATCCTTCCCTCTGGGTGGGGACCATACTACTGACACATCTTCCAATCGTGGATGTATCAGGGTTTCGATGATTTTTTTTATTTATTTATTTTTTATTTATTTTTTACCATTTCTTCATCCATATAATGGAATGCCACTTCAATCTTCTATAGTAGTCCATATGTCTCTCCCACAATCTTGCTGATATGTGTCAGGTGACAGGTTGTCTTTTATCAACACTCCCAAGTCTTTCTCCTGTTTTGCATATGTGATAATGTCACTAACCAAGGAATAGTTTAAGGATGGTCTTTTGTCACTATTCCCCATTTCCAGTGCTTTACATTTTTTGGCATTGAACTTCATTTCCAATTCTTGGCTCCATGCAAAAATAGTGTCTAGATCTTTTTGCAATATACTACTGTTCTCATTTTCACTCTTCTCATAATTTTTGCATCATCTGCAAACATGGTATAGCTTGTTGTTCCTTCCATCATGTCATTAACATAGACAAGAACCATTATTGGTACAAGCACTGAACTTTGTGGAACTCCACTTGTTACTAATTTCCAGCTTGACATCTTGTCATTTACTGAAGTCCTCATGTATCTTTCTTTTATGTGTGTGTGTAAATTCCCAAAAACTAACCAATCTTTCTCAGGAGCCATGAAACTGTAAACATTAGCAAGTTTTTGCCAACAAAAGCAATAGTACAACTATTTACGAACTTTATGTGTTTATGTGCATTGATGTTCAGGTAAATAGGCTTGGTACTTATCACAGAATGAGCGGAAGTTTTTGTCGAAAATCGTAAACGTTTGTGGTTGTGAGGACGCCATAATTGTAAGAATATGATGCTGGTTCAGAGTTTCACATATTTTTCAGCTTCTTGATCTTGTACTCCAACACCGTAAATCCGCTGGCTGAACGGGTTAGGGCATAGTTACTGGCGAAGGTCGAAGGGATGGCGATTCGAATCCTACCATCGGCGAATTTAACCAAGGGCATGGTACGTTAAATTCCACGTTACAATGTCCTCTGTAAGGGGTACCGTCCTTGCCTTCCGATGGGGGGAGTTTGTGACGTTAAACAGTATCACATTTATATATGTAATCTATTTTATATTGCGAGTGGTATTTTTCAGATCTTCAAGTTGCTTTCAGCCATGTAAGTTTGGATTTTTTTCAGGTAGATTCAGTTTTCGTTTGTGTTTCATATTGTCAACTCTTGGGCTGGTTGTGACATTTTATAAGCTTCTTGTAGTTGTTGCAGTCACAACGTAAACTAGTTTTCGCCAACATTATTTGACTCTATAACGGATTTATCCTAAATAAAAACATAAAAATTATTATGAAAGCATTTTGATATTATTATTATTAATAGTAATAATAGTTGTAATAATGATAATATATTCTAATTGCGAACGCAGTGATGTACTTGTTTTGTTTTGTTTTATGACAACCCTGCGGTCGCCAAGACTTCTTGGTAAATTTATTTATTTATTTATTTTAAATGGTATGAATTAAATACAATAACCATTACCTTTCTTACACATGTATTTATTATACTTGTCCCCTACTTTTTACAACGTCAACAACTAGTCATATATATTAACATTACAAATAGATTATGAGGATCATATTGGGGTCGCTAGAAAAAAAAAAGGTTGGGAAACACTGGTTTATGACGAAATTCGCAAAAGTGAGAAATGTTGATGGAAGCTCGGTAACGTTACAGCTTTGTGGGTGCCAAGAAGACGTCATATGTAAATAAACAAGACGGAGGGATCCATGTGTACAATATTTTTCCTTTATCTGTATTGTCGTTACATTGAATAACTGAATTAAATTTATATTTGCCACATGCCGTATGTCATGTGTTTACTACTGTTTGTGGAAGAGCTGTCTCTGCCCAAGTCTGTTAATACCAAGTTGACTCATATGATATCGATAAAATAACAATAAAGATAATAATAATAACAGTGATGATAATAATAATGGTAGTAAAATTATAATGGTGATACGTGTGCCGATAACGGAACAAGTATGTAGCCTGACGCTGCAATCGCCCACTCCTCATCCGTCTGGGCCGTAATGGTCAGCTCCTCGTCCTCTGTCTGGGCTGCAATCGGCTCCGGTCCCTCTGCAACGGACTCCTGTTTTCCTGAAAAGGACTTATCTGGGGGAGGACAAACAAAAGAAAAATTATCGCTTTGAGTGAAAAGAGAGGTGAGGTCTATTACCTCATCATCAGGCTGGGTAAATATCAGGGAAATGTCACAAATGTCCTCGTCGGGCTCGCCGCCCGCGTTCCCTATAACGGGGTGGGGGGTGAAATGGTCATTGGACGGGTGATAGGAGACAAAGTTAAAAACAGAGGGAAGCCTTCTACTGTGGGTAAATCTAGGGAACCTTCAGGCATCACCTGCAAACTCGGAGGGGGTTCTGCCCCATTTCCCCTAAATCTACACTAACACACTGAGCCTGAGCTCGTGGCCAGACATGCACGCGAAGCCCAAAAGTCGCTGGGGCTAGATGAAACCAGAAAACAGGAACCGGCCCCCGGGGTTGCTACTTCTGGCGTAGGTAAGGATTTTTTTTTTTTTTTTTTTTTTTTTTACTGGAGGGTGGGATGGTGGTGTTTTACTTAAGGGGGTTCCGTTACTTGTTGCCTCGACGCCGCTACAAGAAGACGTATGTCAGCGACATCAACCGTCACGCAGAATGCATAACTCAAAGTACTGCGCAGTCGTACACTCACTCGCCTCAGACCTCCACATTTCGCTGTTTGATCTCTGGGCTCGATTTGTGACCGTGGCCGGTTTTCTTGGGGTCTGGTGTGTATATGTAATAATGATAAGAAATTACAATAATTGGCTTATCAAGTTAACAGAGATACACTAACAATGTACAATTCGTGTTAATTTTAGAACTAGCCTAATTTGAGTAGATAATGTGCAGGGCTGGTACAAGTTGTGAAGGCAGAGTGAGCTTGCGTAGTGATATTTGCGATAATAGGCTTTTGATATCTCCTCAACCCTTCGTGTGATAATGGAGGGGAACCTATCTTCACACTCTTCATGGCCTTTTGTATCTATATATGTTACAGTAAGAACACGTACCTAGGGATTACGCGTAATCCCTGAATGTTTATTCAGTGAATACGCGTAATCCCCGTTTCACTAACCGTTTATTCAGTGAATACGCGTAATCCCCGTTTCACTAACCTAACCTAACCTAACCTTAGGTTAGGTTAGGTTAGGTTAGGTTAGGTTCGGTTAGGTCAGGTTAGGTTAGTGAAACGGGGATTACGCGTATTCACTGAATAAACATTCAGGGATTACGCGTAATCCCTAGGTACGTGTTCTTACTGTAACATATACACACATGCAAAGGTCCTATCTCCACACAAGGAGCACCCCCTATGGCCCAGAGGCATGCAGCATTCTTTTGCCTTGAATCCTCGTTAACACGCCTAAGGGAACACAGTGACTTTATCATTGTCCCTACAAATTAAAGGTTTATCAGTGACCCCTCTTCACTTCTAAGGTCTTGGGAATACACAGACGATTGTCCTTAAGCCTTTCACAGCCGTATGGCATGTTTTTACTCCGGCTGCCGCCTACCGATTTTATTTAGGTGGAGGGACCACCTCTCCCTCCCCGCCACCGTCTCCTTGAAGTCTGAAGGATGTAAGCTTGAGAATATCGAGGGTAAGCATGCAGTTCGCCCGCTTCCCGCCCACACTCCGAGGCCGATGTATACAGCATCCCCAGCTTGAACAAACACTGCGGATGTGTTCATCTTGCCAGGCTGCATTATGGGACTTCATTCCCTCTCTCCAGTCCTCAGCGACATGGTAACATGATTTAAAATGACAGTAGTCGACAAAATAGTCAGAGTAGACACCGAGTGAGGATGGGACCTTTATTAGATGCACAACGTTTTGGTGGTTGAAGCTTTTTCAAGGACACAAACCGAGATTACAACCTCTTGGCTATTTGTACATCTCTACATCTCTGAATGGACGAAGAAGGGACACTAGTACAGGGCATACCACGGGGCGCCATTTAAAGTATTAATTCCTGTAGTTAGTAAGAGTAAGGTTGTATTCTGCGCCTGTGTACTTGAAAGAGCTTCAGCAAACGAGACGTTGTGCATTTGATAAAGGTTTCATCCTCACATAGTGTCTACTCTGACCACTTGGTATGACATGTGTGTAAGGGGACGATCTTCTCGTGGTTAAAATTCACCTTAATTCAAGTTTTCTCATACAACGAAATAATATTACTTAGTGGTGGTGGTTCCATGTAACTTTATAGAATCGACTGGGGGGAACCCAGGAACACAACGGCAGTGTGTGTTTGTGATTCACCTTGGTCTTTGGATCACGTGTTGGACTCGTGATTCGACAGCTATTTCCCTCCCGGAAGAGAGCTCAGAGCTCGTATGACCGATCTATGGGTAATGCTATGACCATACACGCACACACACACACCCAACTCCCCGCCCACGAGAGTTGGAGTAACGACTCAGCGCATCGATACTGAAATAATTTCAGCCTTGGGCAGGATTCGAACCAGGTACCGTCGGCACCGCCGTACAGACAGTCTGGAACTCTACCAACCGCGTCACCGAGTCGTGTACACCGTTGTGATGTACGTAGGCTATATCGTCTTTTAATGGAAAGAGAGGAGGTCCTGCATTGGCCCAACTAGGATGGACATTGCTAAATATAAACTATGCTATTGGGCCAGGGGTTGACTACACTTTGTACTGCACGTTGGCACCAAAAGAAAACGAGGAAAGCTGATTTTTTTTTTTTTTTTTTTGTGCTGGTTGGTGAGTATGTTTGGCGGTGTGTGTATGTGTGTGAGTATAAAATAATATAATAATAACATGCACAATATAAGATTTGTGCTAATCTTAGAGTCTAATTTGAGTAAATAATGTGTATGGGGTGCTAGGTGTCGGTGTCTACAGAATGTGTGGGTGGGTGTGGGTGGCATAGAACCTTCGTGGTTAGTGTCTCCCTCGATCACGGGAATCCCGGGTTCGATCCGCACAAAGTATTAGGCAATTGCTCTAGTCACACTTCCATAGCTTCCCAACCCTGCTCTGCAACGGCGGACTTCAAAGGCGCTGTATACCGGTGTCGCAAAATGGTGCTGGTGTCTTATCATTATACGTACCATCGAAGCATAGTCCCTCCGTGTAGAGAAAATTGTCCTCAGTTTTTCCCTTTTCGTATCTTCGAATCTTCGTATATCGGAGTTTCGTCTACAGGGGATTGCACTAGTTTCAGATTCCTTTCACTGCACATGAACTTCGCACCGTTCACACGATCATACCAAACCGTTGTGATGTACCTAGGCTATATCGTCTTTCAATGGAGAGAGGAGGTCCTGCATTGGCTAAATGACATTTGCTAAATATAATCTATGCTATTGGGTCAGGGGTTGACTACACTTCGTACCGCACGTTGACACCAAAAGAAAACGAGGGAAGGTGATTTTTTTCTCTTAATTTTTATCTTTGTGCTAGTTGGTGAGTATGTTTGGATTGAACTTTCCTTGGCATTGACTCTCGTTCGACTCCAGTTTCTTCTAAAGACCACTGCTTGTTATGGAAGCCCTAGTATTTCGGGTAAAGGACGAATCTGGTCACAACTAGGCGGGTGTTGGGTGTCGGCAGCGATGTCTGGAGGTGTCATTGGTCGATTTTGCCCAAGTAGAGTTTAAAAGTCTCAAACTCAACGTTTATAAACGGTTACAGACTCCGTCGTTTTCTTGTTCCTCTTCTTTTTCGTCTTCGTCTCCATGACTATACACTGTAGGCGGACGCCTCGAGGTTGTCCACAGGGATAGAAGCGCGTGCGCGCGCACACACACACACACACACACACACACACACACACACACACACACATACACACACACACACAAACTCGCAGTGGATTGAATTTGATTTTTTTTTTTCCCAATCCTTGGAGCTTCTTGTATTGCCTAAGAAGGCAGTCGTCCTGTCCTTCGCCCCCCCCCCCTCCCCTTCTCCTTGTCCTTGGATCTCCCCTTCCCAACTCCAGGAACCCGAAGAACTCCCATCCCGTCTGCCAGTTTGCCTAGCCAAAAGTTCACAAGAGGAAGTGAATCGCCTGCAGCTGTGTCTGATAGTGGGGGTGTCAGTGGGAACCAGACGCCTTCTTGGTTGATCTCCCAGCATGGCGGGGATGGGGGTGGGGTCTACAAATGACCTTGGCCCATGTTTTAAGTGTGTCGTCAGCTCTCTTGTTTTGGTGTCGACACCGTTTAAAATGGAGTCCCACAGGCACACAGCAAGGGCAGCGTCGTTTTTCATCTTGTAATTGCTAATCTGCAATAGAATGGGTAAATGTCACAGCAAGGCACGACTGCATCGTAAACCTTGCACACGAAATGGTCATATTATGTCTAATCATCTCTTACACTATGATGAACCGTGTCTCTTTATTAAGTTGACCTTGTTCCTGATTTGCTGTGACCTTGTAAGGTCAGAGTCCGCCTTAGCTTATTGAAATTGCTTGGCGGCACCAAGAACGAAAGTTATAATGTGCCAGAGGTTATACTGTACTTTTTATGCCTATAGGCTATTTAATTAATTTTCGTATCGCCCCTTTGGTATTGAGCCCCTACGAACCAGAGTAATGCAACATTCTTTTATAGTTGGAGACACAACTCCGCCAAAAGAATAGATATATAGACGAAAACGTTCGGTCACCTTTCATTTTATTTTCCAAGTGGTTTTATTACACACACACACACACACACACACACACACACACAACACACACACACACACACACACACACATATATATATATATATATATATATAATTCTACCGCCGCTTCTGCGCATTATTGTCCCCGAGGATAGAAGCACAGGTTATTGCTGACGAAGCAGTCCCCCCCCGGCCCGTCCGGCCCCCACAACGACTAGTAAGCAAGCGAGCTGACTCTTGACACGTGTTTGGCGTTTTTTTTTTTTTTTTTTTTTCTCTCTCTCTCTCAAGGTCGGTGCAAATGTCAACGCGAACTACACGTACTCCTCCTCCTCCTGTTTCCTCTTCTTCCCCTTCCTCCTGTTCCTCCTACGCTTTCTTCTCTTCCTTCTCCTACTATTCCTCGTCTTCCTATTTTTCTTCCTCCTCCTCTTCTATGGAAGAGATCCAAAAAAGAAGGAAAAGCTGTTGTTTTCCCAGGGCCAAGATTGATGACATCATGAGTGTCATCGAAGTATTCAGTGATGATGAAAAGGCCGACTCCGCACACAACGTGCATGTACGTAGGTACGAATGACATCATGAACACGAACCCGGAAGAGGTGGTGAATAAATACAAACGTATGCTTAATTAATGGGCAAAAGGCAAAGCGTAGCAAGATCATGATATCCGGCATTCTCCCTCGCATCGGTGCAGAAGGGCAGTTTTACATCACAAGGGCTTTCAGCACGAATAACCGGTTAAAGTTCTTGTGTTCAAATGAAAACATCGAGTTCATAGACTAGTGGAATCATTTCTACGATCAACAAACACTTTTTAACCGAGACGGGCTCCATCATCCCGTTGGATCTGCCCGCCTAGGTATAGACTCCTTAATGATGCGCTGAGACATATCGGGCAAAGGCGGGGACGTCGATCCCCATTGTAGAAAATAGAAATGAGGTATGCGTTCATAGCCAGCAATTAAAAGTCCGTTTAGTCAATGAACATAGCTTGCGAAATTAATTCCAAGATCTTGCTGCACTAACTTTTCTCGAAGACTTACCATATTGTTGGGGTCACTGAATATTGGATAAAAACTGAAAATATATATTTCTTAGCTGAATATAAAAGGGTAGACGATATTTAGTGACGAACTCTCATTATGTCCGACAGGTAGTGTACCTGTCGGCACATAATGAAAGGGCGACGAAAGGGGTAGTCTTGGGCTTATTCCTGCGTGCCTACGGGATTTACAGTGAGGAATTCCTGGAGAAGGAAATCGAATACGTCATCGCGGCCTTCTTGAGACTTGGCTTCCCCAAGGGCTTGATCCTGAGCTTAAGAGGGGGTTTACACGGTCTAACGGTTCGACAGACGTGTTTAAAGTGATGTGTGAATGGGGTATTTGGTTGTCGAACACGTTGGTTAAACCCCAAATACCCCGTCCACACGTTCACACATCACTTTAAACACGTGTCTGTCGAACCTCGTTCGACGAACCGTTAGACCGTGTAAACCCCCCCTATGACGAAGAGCGGAAGAAATCATCCACGTAAGCAGGTTAAAGGCAACGCCACCAACAGAAGATCGTACATGGCGTTTCCTAACTGAGAAGACAGGAGACATTACTAGAATCCTCAGGAGCTAAGAAATAAAAGCAGCGATAACATCGGGAACGAAGATCGGTGATATAATAAGAAGCGGAACCAAGATGAGGGGGAGTGAGGACAGCGTCGTGTATAAGATCCCATGCACATCATGCGATAAAGCATATTATGGAGAGACGAAGAGGGGGGGGGGTTACCACAAGGGTCAGGGAACATAAGGCCGACCTCCGTCACCATAGGCTCACCAACGCAATGGTGGTGCATGTAGACGAATCTGGGCACCTCCCACAATGGAACGGAGCCGAGATATTACACAAAGGTATGCATAAGACCAGGAAATCCATTGCAGCTGCATACATCACTACTCGTCCCAACATCAATAGTAAGGCTGGAAGTTTCACTTGGACTAAATCCTCAGCGGGTATAGCGCTTCACGATTGGCTGTCACAGCGGGCCAATCAGAAGACAGCGTTCTACGCTCGTATCCCCCTTGAGCCACTAAGCGTGTATATAAACTGCACAATCCAGAAAAAAGTATGTTCATTCCTTTGAGAAAGTCAATAGACGAAACGTCAGGAATAAACGCTTCACTTCAACTCCATGTCCTTTGCCGTGTTTATGCAACTTGTTCACGTGTATTTTCATTTCTCTTATATACTCAAGAAAACAGTTGATGAATGTGTTCAATGCGCGATTGACGTTCATCAACCACTGTGAAACCCAAATGGTAGAACGTTGATATCACAATGATTTTGCTAGCCAAAAAACATACGTATAGGAGATAGAAATCAACACATAGACAAACAGATTAGAGTACGCAAGATGCCATCGAGAATCCAAAAGGCTTGTCAAAACCGGTAGGAAATCACAAGAACAGTATATTGCCTCAAGGTGAAAAAAATCCTAAATAATTTTTCAGATATATCGGGGGGAAAAAAGTACTCAAAAGCACATTGGTCTACTCCAACCAGCTAGGGGAGAGGGAATAGTAATAGACGAGAGTGCAATGGCCGATATCCTAAATTATTATTTTGCGTCTGTGTTCGCTGTTGAGAACAGCGGAAGCGATCAGACAATACCATCAGGACAGTCAGTATCCACACGTCTATTTGCAAAGCATGAGGTGATGTGCGTTATAGATGATTATCTAAAAGCATTCAATTTGCCTGGGCCAGACAAAATTGACCCAAAATTACTTATGGAAATTAGTTTGTTTTTAGCTGAACTAAATTCATAGTATTTAGTGTAATTTTCACTTTAATCAAAACGTATTTTGTTGAAGAGTTGTATTATATTTTTGGTGCCATTAAACGATTCCGGTATGGTCCATATGAAAGAAAATGGTCTAGTACATGAGGGAGGGAGAGAGATGTAAATTCTTCCTTATGTGGATAAATCAAAGACCACAAGACCTCTTAAAAGTCTATAGTCTATGTTACAACTGCAGACCTTCCCGGTGTACTGTCCACCTGAAGACTGACAGCTCTTCTCTCTTGGTGGAATGCATCTGAAAAAGCTGACATCGGCATTAAGGACAGTTTACATGTTATGAATAGTTTACATTTTATTTTGGTGATACAAGGTTTTGATATTATTTTATTTTACAATAATTGTCATTATAAGAATGTATAGTTATTTCTGGTTATTTAATTATTAGGGTTATTAATCTAAATTACGTAATATATTGTGTATGAGTAAAAGGTGTTCTAAGTAATCAGGGGTATTTCACGGTTTGGTCACATGAAGGAAGAGGTTAGTGGTGTGTGTGTATGTATGTTGCGGTGTAGTTTTCCATAGGTGTTGTAATATATGGGGTTATGGATATAGAGAGAGAGCGGTGAGAGTGGAAAAGAGAGAGAGAGAGAGACCTCGTTCTCATCACTTCACCAATGAGGCACAGTAAAATAATATAAACTCGTTTAGCATCATTGCACTAACTACGCCTTACCACGCTACAACTGGCTTCAGAGGTTTCTTGTCTCGGATAGTGCAAATCTCTTACGGGCCAGCTGGTCCCTGGTAAAGCTTGAATCCATTATAGTGTATGGTCCGATCCTCGGGTGAGTAAATTCGTTTGGCGCCAACTCACCTCGAAGTCAGTAATTGTAAGCCCGTGGTTCTCACCCAGAGGGCCATGGGGGCCGTGACAAGAACTTGAGTGATGCCATGACTTGCTGTTACAAATCATACATTTCTATATGATATGAGGAATCTGAATATCTATAAAAAAATCCATCACTCTCTCCTGGCACAAGAAATATAAGATAATTATAAGTGTCGTTTTTGTGATAAAGGAACGGGTTTCTTTTCATCAACATTTTATTATTACTATTATTATTTATACGTAAGAAAATGAAGGGGAGCCACACGAGTATTGAGAATTTCATGAAGGCATTGGGGGGAGGGGTGCGAAATGAAGTGAAAAAGGCTGAGAACCACTGCCCTTTATCCCAATGCTTATGATGATGACACCGCGATGGGAAGGAAGCTATAATGAACTGTAGATGACATTTCAAACTTCATCAGACCCCTCGCTTGAAAGCAGTCTCATTCGGTCGAGACCCAGTTCAGTGTTTACACACACACACACACACACACACACACGGTCGAGATCTAATCTTGTTCAGTGTCCATCGTGTATATGTACACACACACACACACACACACACACACACACACACACACACACACACACACACACACACACACACACACACACACACACACACACACACACAGACACACACACACACACACACAATGATAATAATAATGATGATGATGAAGGAAAACAGAGATGGGGGATACGTAAAAAAATGTCGCGTAAGCAATGTGTAGCGAAGATCGGAAACATTGCCTTGAGAACTCCCCAAGATGAAAACTCACAACAATCATTCACTCAGGAGGGATGCCACGGAAACTAATAAAATCGCCTGACGACAAGGGAAGAAAAGAGAAGTGACGTGTCCCCGGGAAGACCAATTAGATTTCAGGGAGCCGCGGGGCACGCCCCTTCGTATTCAGGGCCCGCTGCCCAAATCTGACCGGGAAGAGTATCGCGGTGTGCTTGGACCGCGTAGCAATCTCTTCAGAGTCCGCACAACACTGCAGGGTACTGGAGGGTCCTTTGTAAAATTGAATAACTCCCGGTGGCTTTTAGCTCCGGACCGAGCCACCTTTGCCCAAGGTGTCGGGACTGCCAGGGCAAGTGGCAGGAGCCACCGCTATCGGTAATTTTTTTTTTATTGTTATTATTATTATTCCCTCCGATCCTGCCACAAGCGCAGTGTCGTCCGCAAACAACAGCTGGCTCACCTCCCACTTTTCTCCATTTTCCTTAACCATCTCCAATCCCTGACCCACTACCCTTGCATTCACCTCTCGCACCACCCCATCCATGTATAAGTTGAACAGCCAGGGTGACATAACGCATCCCTGACGAAGTCCCACCTTTACCTTGAACCACTCACTCTCTCCATTTCTAATCCTAACACAAGCTCTACTACTCTCATAAAAACTCTTGACAGCTCCCAAAAGCTTTCCTCCTATCCCATATATCCGCAAAACTTCCCACAGTGCCTTTCTGTCTACCCTGTTTTGAGCCTTTCCCAGATCCTTAAAAGCCCAAAAAATATCATTATCATTATCACTATCATTATTGTTATTATATTATTATTATTATTATTATTATATAATATTTTTTTCTTCGTTCCTCTTTCCCCTACATCTATGTACCCACTCTTCCCCTTGCCCCCTCCTTCCCACTATCTACAAATGTCTTTGTCCCCTCCCTCTTTCTATTGTCTGTCTTCTCCCTCCCTCTAACTCATCACTGTCTTCCCACACCTCCACCTCTTTATATTTCTGTTTTCTCCCTTCCTCTATCTCAATCACTCTGTCTTCCCCTACCCCCCTCTTTCTGCTCTTACTACTCCGACACTTCCCCTTCCATCCTCCCCCGTCTCTTTCAAGTGAAAGCAATCCTGCACAATTCTCTACTAACGCACTCTATTTGTTTGCAATGAAAGACGTATGGGAAGCTGGTGGGGAGCGTGGGGTGTGTGTGTGGCTAGTGCGATGTGACATTGTTCAGCGTCGACTGACCACATCGTCGAAAAATCAATATTCACTCACCGCCGTCAAGGGAGGAGTGTTTAGACCTGACTTACTTTGGGCAGTCCGTCGGTGATCGACGACGACGGTGCTCCGGTGAGTTCAGATGGGGTTGAGTGATGTTGGGTGCTGATTCAGAGGTCTTTGTCGCAGGTGCCAACGGAGGTGATTGCGGAGTCCATCTCTCCCTCGTCTTCCTCCTCTTTCTCTTCCTAATCCTTTTTCTCTGACTCCAATTTCTCCACCCGCTGGTTTCTCTTCTCCAGTAACCATCACTCCTTTCTCCATCCTCTTCTCATTTGCCGCCAACTCCTCCTTTTTCTGCTTCCTCTCCACTTGTCTCCATTTCCTTGCTCCATACCCTCTTTTCTCCTCCTCATCCATTCCCATTTCTAACTCTCGTCTCGGCCTTTTTCCTCCGAAACACCCTACACCTAATTTCTAATTCTCCTCCAATTCCCCCTGTTCTTCCTCAACTCGTAATTTCATCTAGTCAATCCCCACATCCCTCTCCACTGTCCCTCACCTTGCCTCCTCTTTCCTCCTCTTATTATATGCATATTACTGTTAACATTATGTATAGATCATAACACTTGTTGACATGCAGGAAATTCAAGTAAATGCGTAGATGTACTGTACAACGAAAATTTATGTGTCATTCTGTATGTGTGTGCGTGCATGCGTGAAACAGGCGTGAATCTTCTAGAACATTCTAATTCCAATTTGCATATTAAATAATTATAAATTTATTTGTAATGCGAAAGCTGAATGAATGGGATATAGATCTTTATTACTATCAACAACTGAATTATTGTATAACTGAAATACGAATGAATGTAAATTCTGTGTGCAAGGAATGATTGTGGAAAATTAATAATTAGCAACTGCCTTGGGGCACGCCGTCCACAGCGTGAAAGCATCACGCAGGCAAACTGAGTCGAGCTGGCATACTTGAAACTTGTGAGAGATATTGTGTGAGACAGATACTGTTAATTTCGCTGTGAAAATAAAAAGTGGTGAACAAGTGAACACTTCATTTATTCTACCGCCTTTATTGAACCTACACTCTTAGGCCACTGCAATTACCCTCCCATTCTCTCTTCCCATCTCATTTTCCCCGCACCCTGTGCCCCCTCCCCAGACACCTTTTCTATCTTTCCCAGATTTATCTACTCTTCTACCCACATGCTCACTTCTCTTCCCGCCACGTTCCTCATATCCTCCTCTGCTCGTTTGTCAGCCCACTTCTTTCGTCCCCGTCCTCCCCACTACAGTGCCTCCCCTGACCTTCAGTAGTCGGCTATGTCCTTGTCCCAGCTTCGGTTCCTCAGTTTTGTTGTTGTTAAGATCTAAGAGTGACCTAGATCCGCCATGTTTGCGAAGCCAGCGGCACATGTTAACATTTTCAATACGGTGACGTCCTTTATTTACTGTCTCCCACCTAAGGGCAGTTGGGTCCATGCAGCGAAGAGGCAAATTTCGCTCTCACGGGCCTTGAGATCTCCCGGGGCCATCCGCGCCCGAGTTCTCCGCCACTTACTGCGGAAAATCGTCCGCGTTTTAACAGAACAAAACATCTGAAACATCTCACCATATTGAAGTGGTGAAATTTCGGGTAGGCCACTTGTGCGGTTCTTTCTCCGATGCGCTTTTGTTTTTTCGTAGGCTTCTTCGTCGTAGGCGTTGTAGGCTTCCATAGTCACATCAAGTATGTATAAGAAAATATACAAACATGTATAAGAAAATAAATTTTAAGAAATCATACGCAGGCTGCCAATGTCCCAGACTTGCTGCGGACGCCAGCGAACAGGCTCATTTGCTGTTCATGGCAATGACGCTGGTTTCATGATATGTTATACTGACTGCTGGGTGTATATTTTCCCAATTGATACTTGCTTACACAACATTGTTCTATTTTTGTTGTGTTTAATATTCTGAATATAACATACGCTATCATACTCTGATTCTGTGGTATCTCATTACGCGACTGGCATGTCTATTTTTAGGTGTTTCCTTCAAGCATCACTGCCAACGGTTTCTTTCGCCGTGTGTGTGGGTTTAGATATTATGCCCCAGCTGACTTGTTGTGGTAGGCATACGCATAAACCTCTACATAACTGTAACTACGATATTTTCTACAGAGTACGGTAGTTGCTGTGAGTGGAGGTGAGGCGTTCTCTCCAACCAGTCGTTGTTGAGGGAAGGGGGGGGGGGAGGTTGCGTTTTGCTCCCGAGAAAAAAGGATGTGCAGAGACAGATGAAGTGCGATGGAAGCGTTGAACAATAAAATTCTTTACAGCACCCAAGATTGAGTAGCCACATATCGTGTGTTCTTATATGCACCCTCCGTCATTTATCACATTTTATCTTAGATTTTTTTTTCTGTCGTTAGCTAGAACTGGGTCTCGACCGAATAAGACTGCTTTCAAGCAAGGGGTCTGCTGAAGTTTGAAATGTCACCTATAGTTCATTATAGCTTCCTTCCTTCTGGACAATATAGCGGTGTCATCATCATCATAAGCACTGGGTCTTATAAAGGCCAGTGGTTCTCAGCCTTTTTCACTTCATCCCCCCCCCCACCGCCTTCATGAAATTCTCAATATTCGTGTGACTCCCCTTCATTTTCCTCCCAAATCCCACCCTACAAAAAAAAAAAAGAGAGAGAGAGAGAGAGAGAGAGAGAGAAATAACATTTATAATAAGATGTTGATGAAGAGAAACCCGTTGCTTTATCACAAAAGGGACACTTATGATTATCTTATATTTCTTGTGCCAGGACAGAGTGATGGATTTTTTTTATATAAATATTCAGATTCCTCATATCATATAGAAATGTATGATTTGTAACAGCAAGTCATGGCACCCCTGAAGTTCTTGTCACGGCCCCCATGGCCCCCTGGGTGAGAACGACGGGCTTACAATTACTGACTTCGGGGTGAGTTGGCGCCAAACGAATTTTCTCACCCAAGGATCGGACCATACACTATAATGGATTCAAGCTTTACCAGGGACCAGCTGGCCCGTAAGAGATTTGCACTATCCGAGACAAGAAACCTCCGAAGCCAGCTGTAGCGTGGTAAGGCGTAGTTAGTGCAATGAAGCTAAACGAGTTTATTTTATTTTACTGTGCCTCATTGGTGAAGTGATGAGAACGATCTCTCTCTCTCTCTCTCTCTCTCTCTCTCTCTCTCTCTCTCTCTCTCTCTCTCTCTCTCTCTCTCTCTCTCTCTCTCACCTCTCTCTCTCTCTCACCTCTCTCTCTCTCTCTCTCACCTCTCTCTCTCTCTCTCTCTCTCTCACCTCTCTCTCTCTCTCTCTCTCTCTCTCTCTCTCTCTCTCTCTCTCTCTCTCTCTCTCTCTCTCACCTCTCTCTCTCTCTCTCCTCTCTCTCTCTCTCTCTCTCTCTCTCTCTCTCTCTCTCTCTCTCTCTCTCTCTCTCTCTCTCTCTCTCTCTCTCTCTCTCTCTCTCTCTCTCCCCATAACCCACATATTACAACGACACCTATGGAAAACTACACCGCAACATACATACACACACACCACGAACCTCTTCCTTCACGTGACCAAACCGTGAAATATCCCTGATTACTTAGAACACCTTTTACTCATACACAATGTATTACGTAATGTAGATTAATAACCCTAATAACTAAATAACTGTACATTCTTATAATGACAATTATTGTAAAATCAAATAATATCCTAAACTTGTATCACAAAAATGAAATGTAAACTATTCACCACCATGGTCTTGGATCACGTGCTGTTCTCTTGATCAACAGCTATTACACTTTCGAGTGAGAGTTCCATAGCTTATATGTGGCCTGATCTATGGACACTGCTACAACCTTGCACACACCCCACAACTCCTTGCCCAAGGGAGAGGGTAACGGCTTGAAATGTGATACTTTTCAAGTCGAGGACAGGAACTGATTTCGGGATTGATGAATTAGTAATGTGTGTGAGTGTGTGTGTGCATGCGCGTGTGCATGTGTGTGTGTGTGTGGTTGTGTGTGTGTGTGCGCGCGTGCGCGTAATCATACACAGCTAACTTGATTCGTACGTCACAATAGATTGCTTTATCAGCATCATCATACTATCTGAGAGCACGGAAGAAAAAGTTATTACAGATAAGATAGGACTTTTTCCTTTACATGAGGAAGAATAAAAAACTCGTCGATCAGGAACCAGTGAAAATGATAAAGATTTGATGTTCTGTGATGTTTCACATCCAAAAAAGGAATTTCATCGTTAATTTCTTCTAATGTAAATTGTATTTTCTGTTCTATGTTATTTAATTGGGTTAATTTCCGTCTTAAATTGATGAAATTCCTTTTTTGGATACTATAATAAAGAAAACAGAAAACGGAATAAAATTCAAAGTATACAGAAAGCCAACAAACCGAGATTACATTCATTTTTTATTCAGCTCACAGTACTAGAGTCAAATCAGGGATAATAATCGGATTCATGTTAAGAGCCCTAAGGATATGCAGCAAAGAGTTTTTACAGGATGAACTTAACCATATCTTTAAAACCTTCCAGGAATTAGCATATCCTTTGGGCTTATAAAATTAAAACACAAAGCCATCAAAATCATGGAAAGGAGCACAACATCTACAGACAACAGCACCAGCAAGGACAAAATATTTATTTCAGTTCCTAACTCTAGATACGCACCATTAATTAGTATTTTTTCTTAAAGAACACCAGAATAAATGTAGTAACATCAGTGGGAAAGAGAATTGGCGAGTTTACCAGAAATACAGAAAATTTGCAAGAAAAAAGTGTTGTTTACAGAATTCCTTGTACAGGTTGTGAGAAAGTTTACATCGGTGAGACAGGACGCGGCATGGACAGAAGATTAGAAGAACACAAGAGGGATGTGAAACATCACAGAACATCAAATGCCCTAGTAGTTCATATCGATGAAGAAAATAATTTGCCAAACTGGAAGGAAGCCCACGTTCTACATAGGAAAATGGAAAAAAAGGAAAGCTTTGGAGGCGGCACACATTGCCACCGAGAAAACAACAAATTCTCGTAAGGGGTTTATGTCCTGGGCTCAAACGTCCGCACAACTGCCGGTCGGCGAGTGTGGGGGGACAACGAGACCGGGATGAGGTCACGCAGGGTCGTCAGATCACCTTGTAAGCTGTTGACGGACTTAGATTCTTATTCTGTATTCAGTCCACTGAATCAACACAGCGCTCGTAGAGGTCGGACGTCTCTTCAAACCAGCTCTCTCAACAACTCCAAGGAATCTTCGCCGGCCGGTGGTGGCTGGGTATATCTCCTAGCTGCTGCCGGTCTGGCATTGCCGACCTCTACGTTGACGTCGGCAGGCGGGTTTACACCAAGACAAATACACACACATTTCCCAAGTCACGTAAATCTCTGTTTTCAGAGTAGTGCTTGGAAGAAAAGAGGCACACGCACACTTTCTCGCTGGCAAAGCAGAGGCCCAAACCGTCTCACTCAGAACGCTCAATCTGATCGCAGGCTGGTCGACGGAGAGACTTGGGACACCTCTCTGTCCAACTGGCCCGCAACCTAACGCTGGCCTCTTCGCTGACGCTGGTGAGCGAGTTTACACTTCTAACATTTACACACAATTCCCAATCGCGTAATTCTCTGTTTTCAGAGTTGTGATTGGAAGGAAAGAGACCATACAACACCCGCCCGTCTGCATACACACACAACTCCCCACCCACGAGAGTTGAAGTAACGACTCGCAGCACAGCGATACTGAACTTATTTCAGCCCTAAGCGGGATTCGAACTCGGACCGCCGTAGTGGCAGCCGGGAACAACACTCGGACGTTTAAGCCATTATGATATTCTGTCAAAGAATTTTTGATTAAGTATGTGTAGTGAATCGGGAAAGGGACTGTAGGAAAAACATATATACGAGTATATGCATTCTTGCTTTTGTTGCTGTGGAGGAAAGCATTGTATCTCCAGCTGACAAGACTAGGATATTCACATGAACATAACATTTTATTACTTTTAAAAAATCAAAGAAATCAAACACATGATCGAATTTCCAGAAAATATTTGCAAATTAATACAATCAAGCATCTGGGGTCTGGTTTTATGTCAGTTGAAACTAATCGTTTTGTAACAGAAATAAATATTTAAATATCCAACACTATAATAATTATTAACCGCGTCGGAAGACGCCATCCGTGAGATAAAGAATTACCTAAACAACGAGTATTGTGTACTTTATCACTGTTATCATTATTATTATTATCATCATCATTTCTATTATAATCATTTTTACTATTGTTATTGCTATAATCATTCCATCATAATTACCAACATTATTTTCTATCCCCATGACTATTCGAAGCTTCCCCACTTTAAAGCGTACACACATCAACAGCTTCGGGTGCATGTGCTTTTACGTGTTCTCCATGCATGTTCGAGGACACGGGAAGAGATACCATCTCTCCACGGACACCGACCACAAAACCCAACCATGACGACCTCCCGACAATAACAAAATAATGACGCCTCGACCTTGAACTACGTTCCCTTCTGCACAGCACTTGTAGAAAGTAGGACCTTGAGAACTTCGTCAAAGGACCAAGTCTTTACAGAATTCGGTAAATGCTGGACGACACTGGCTGTGGTGAGGTACTGTTGTAGCCTCGAGATAATACGAAAATAGAAGTTGTATTCTATTACTTCTTTCCATAAACGTTCGTATGCGGGTTGGGATTTAGAGCAGATACGCATAGCCACGTGGACCTGCTATCAATCAACAAACTGCGCACCGATCAGCAAAATGCAAGGGACAGCTCGACAACAACAACTCAGCAATAACCATCAGCCATGCAGCCCATTTGTCTTGCGCGTCATCTCACTTTTACCATCCTAACCAAAGGCTATCCTAAACGACGATGGACAAAATACCTAAGATCGAAAACAAAATACAAAATGTATGTGTTAACCCCCTTCACTACGTTTCACTTAAGTCATTTATTCTTGCTGCCGACAAACTATTTTATTCAGCTGAGGGAAACCATCCCCAGTGAAGATGTTAAAGACAATCTCAAGCCAAACTCAAGTATTATGTTGCGTTTTATTTTAGTCATTCTAGCTAACGAGAGAAAATTATTTTCTAAGATAAAATGCGATAAATGACGTAGGGTGATAGAACGCACTATACAGGTATGTGGCTGCTCAATCTTGGGTGCTGTAAAGAATTTTATTGCACAATGTTTTCATCGCACTTCGTCTGTCTGTGCGCATCCTTTCTTCTCGGGAGCAACTACAAAACCCCCCCCCCCCCCCCCGCCCTTCCCTCAACGACTGGTTGGGGAGAACGCCTCACCTCCACTCACTGCATGTGTACACAGCAACAACCACACTCCGTAGCAAATACCATAGTAACAGTTAAGTAGAGGTTTATTCGTATTATTTTGTCTTAAACAAGAATCGTCCTCAGTTCCATACAACTGGAAGCAGATTTACTACCTGCCCGTCATTCGCCAAAATGGCCTCATCCTTCTACTTTACAGTTGACCTGAACGTAATATTCTGGATTAGAATGAAATTGCGTAAACGAGAATGTAGAATAGGAACAATTACTTTGGGCAATAAAAGATGTATGCCTACCGCAACAATTCATAAGCTGGGGCATAATATCTAAGCCCACACTATAACGGGCGAGAAAAGCCGTTGGCAGTAATGCTTGAAGGAAACACCTAAAAATCGACATGCCATTTACGTAATGAGATACCAAAGAATGAGCGTATGATAGTGTACGTTATATTCAGAATATTAAACACAACAAAAATATAACAGTCGCAATGTAGTGTGGGCAAGTATCAATTCGGAAAATATTACGAAACCAGCGTCATTGCCATGAACAGCAAACGAGCCGGTTGCGATGGCGTCCGCACCAACACTGCTCCAGGCTGGATATAGCAGCCCGCGTATGATCTCTTAAAATTAATTTTCTTATACATGCTTGCATATTGGGCAGTTACACAATTTCACATACGATTACAAAATACACACCAAACTCACATAATAAGAATACATAAAACCAATAAATCAATCGGTAAAGGGTAAGTACTAAGTACATGAAAATAACAATAAGTAAATAGATAAAACAATAATAGACGCATAGGCAGAATACCATATCTACCATAGGAAGAAACGGCGACAAAGAGCACGAGCAAGGAAGAGGGGGAGCGGGTGAGACAGGATACAAACCACACAAGTAGACAGTTAGATATTTAAATGTAAGACGAGGAGGAAGAGAGACGAAAACAAAAACTAGATGTGACTGTGGAAGTCTACAACGCCGACGACGAAGACGCCTACGAAAAACAAAAGCGAATCCGAGAAAGAACCGCTCAAGTGGCCTACCCGCAATTTCACCACTTCAATACGGCGAAATGTTTCAGGCATTTTGTTCTGTTAAGACGCGGATGATTTTAGTAAGTGGCGGGGAACTCTTAGATGTTCACAACAAAACTGAGGAACCGAAGCTGGGACAAGGTCATTGCCGACTACTGAAAGTCAGGGGAGGTACTGTAGTATGGAGGACGAGGTCGGCAGAAGGGAGGTCGAACAACGAGCAGAGGAGGAGAGATGAGGAACGTGGTGGGAAGAGAAGTGAGCATGTGGGTAGATAATCTAATTCTACATGTAGTTTAATTTCTAACCAATACATGCATACAATAAGAGTAGATAAACAGAACATCTGGGAAAGATAGAAGAGGAGAAGTCTGGGGAGGGGACACAGGGTGCGGGAAAAATGAGGTGGGAAGAGAGAATGGGAGGGTAATTACAGAGCCCTAAGAGGAGGAAGAAGAGGCAAGGAGAGGGAGGGGATTGACTAGATGAAAATATGAGTATAGGAAGAACAGGGGGATTTGGAGAAGGAAATATAAGAGAAATGGGGGAGAATGAGAAAATAGGTGTGTGGAGGGGGGGGGCATGGGGAAAAAAATGCCGAGACGAGTTAGAAATGGGGATGGATGAGGAGGAGAAAGGTGCTATGGAATAAGGGAATGGAAACAACAGGAGAGGAAGCAGGGAAAGGAGGAGTTGGGGCGAATGAGAAGAGGATGAAGAAGAGAGGAAAACGGAGTGACGGATACTGGAGAAGGGGAACCAGCAGGTGGAGAAATTGGAGAGAGAAGAAGGAATAGGAAGGGAAAGAGGAGGAAGACGAGGGAGAGATGGAGAATGAGTTAGATAGGAGATAAAAAGGAGAGGTAAGGCGTAGACAAGATGGAGAAGAGATAATGAAAAATAGTGGAAGGAGGAGCAGCAAGAGAAGGATGAAGAGCAGGAGGAGGTAGAGCTAGAGGACAAACACAAAAAGGATAATACTAAGGAAAGAAGGAAGGCGGAAGAATAGGAGGAAAAGGAGAGGCTTACGGAAGAAAAGCACGAGGAGAATGTGAAGGTCAAGGATGAGGGGAATAATAAGGAAGAACGAAAGGAGGTACATAATGATAATAAAGAGGAGCAGAAGGAAGGGCGAACGGAAGGAGGAGAAACAGGCATGGGAGACAGATAATTTGCCAGGAACGGAAAAGAGGAAGGACGGATGGAAGGATTGAGGAAAAACAATAGGGACATGAGTAGGATGAGGATGAATAGGATTAGGAACAAGGGGAGGAATAGGAAAAGGAGGAGGAATTGGGGTAGGAAGAGGAGAAATAGGAAATGAAGGTGGAGGGAGAGAAGAAATTGGAAGAGGAAGGATAGGAAAAGGAGGAAGAGGATCCGGCGTCTGGGTGAGTGCGCCCTTCCTCCCGCCCGTCCACCGAGAGCTGATAACCGACGCCAGTCAACCTACTCCTCCCCGCGGCCCCTCCACCCTTCGAGGAAGGCCGGACAGACTCGGCGAAGCTGAGAAGGAGGTACCCTTTAGCCAGGAGGCGTTCAAGAACCACCTCTAGACGACGCGGTAGTTCAGACGCCTGTCTGTGCTCAGAGTACCATTATGCAATCACATCACTTTGTTGTTCCATTATGCTTGAGCGGCGATGGTTATGTAGTTACGATGGTTATGTAGTTACGATGGTTATGTAGTTACGATGGTTATGTAGTTACGCGGTGCGGTCTTCTGAATAGTGATGGTAATAATACCCGCCTTCACGGTGGTTGCATTGCTATGTTTTTAATAATAATGAACCATGAGGTCAACACTAGGCAATTCCATATCCATTACCACCTGTCATCCCCATTCATAAAGTTGTCTAATCGATTCTTAAAGCAACTGGTAGTTTCAGCGCTCATTACATGGTTACTAAGTCTGTTCCATTGGCTGACCACCGTATTAGTAAACCAATTCTTGCCTATTTTCTTCTTAAATATAATTTTGTCCTGTTTAAATCCATTACTGCGAGTCTTGCCCTGTTGTCTTAAAATGATCTTGTTTTCATCACCCTTGTTAAAACCCTTGATCCACTTAAACACCTCTATTAGATCACCCCGCACTCTGCGTCTTTCCAGAGAGTATAAGTTTAGGTGCCTAAGTCTCTCTTCGTAAGGTAAATTTCCGAGCCCATGTATCATTTTGGTCATTCTTCTCTTACTGATTCTAGTGAATTGATGTCAATTTCATAAGACGGAGACAAAAACTGTACCGCATAGTCAAGGATGGGTCTAACTAACGCTAGAGTTTGATAATTACCTCTGCTCTTCTATTCGTATCTGTCCTAGCAATGAAAACTAATGCTGTTTGATTTATTCCTGGCGCTAATGCACGATTTCCTGGTTTTATAGTCAGGACACACTAGAATTCCCAAGTCTCTCTCGCACTCAATTTTCTCTAAAAACGTGTTATCTAAGCTATATCTATTTGAGGGGTTGTGTAAACCTACGTTTAACACGCTGTACTTTAAGATATTGAAGTTCATTTGCCATTTCACCAACCATGTGAACAATTTGTTAAGATCATCCTGCAGAATGTCTGCGCCGTCACCTGACCTAATTTGGCGTCCTATTTTAGTGTCGTCCGCAAACTTATTAACATCACTATTAATCCCATTGTTCAAGTCGTTTATGCACATAATTCACAAAAAGGGACCCAAAACCGAGCCCTGGAGGACCCCACTAGAAACACTCCTCCACCTGGATTTTACTCCAGTTATGTCCCGCTGTTTTCTGTCACTGATCCAAGCTCTAATCCATTCTAACTCTTTTCCTCCTATGCCATGGGCTTTGATTTTATTTAGTAGTCTCTGATGGGGCACCTTGTCGAACGCTTTGCTAAAGTCAAGGTATATAATATCGTAACTATCATTGTTATTCAACGCCTTATATACTTTAGTGTAAAAGGATAGATTAGTTGCACATGACTTACCCTTTGAGAAACCATGCTGTGTGTCACGAATCACATTATGTCTCTCGAGTCTATTAAATATTATTGATTCAAGCATTTTACCTATAAGTGATGTCAAACTGATTGGCCTGTAGTTGCATATGGACGATTTATCTACCTTTTTGAAAACAAGGACAACGTTTGCCTGACATCAAGCAATAGACACAAAACCAGTGTCTACCGACTTATTAAATGTTTCTGTTAACTAGTCGCAGATTTCAAATCTACACTTTTTAAGCACTCTCGGGAAATTTTCGTCTGAACCCGGGAGTTTTGTAGCTTTAAGTCTTTCAATCTGCTTGGCTACTTCTACCTTACTAATATTGGTATTAGTCTACTTTCTTCATCCCCACTGAAAATTGAATCGCAGTCAGGTACCTTATCTAACCTCCCCTTAGTAAACACCGAAGCTTCAGTTCTCAGGGTGACGATAAACTGTCCATTACTGGTGGATGGGAGATTAAGTCAGGTGCACAAACCTCAAGCACTGTTTGCAAAACGACAGCTACAATGGGTGGGTCATGTCACCCGCAAGCCTGAGAACCGTCTTCCCCGACGAGTTCTTTACTGGCAACTACCTGATGCACGTCGCAAAGCAAGGGGGCAGAAAAAATCACTTTACAGTCTAGCTAAAAAAAAAAAAAAAAACACTCAAGAGGTGTAACATCGCATCAATTGCTCTTGAAAATATCGCCTCTGATCGCATCTCATGGCGTACAAAGTGGTCGCAACGGGCCAGCCATCTTGAGTTTGCTCGCAAGCAAGCACGGGAGAATCGGCGGGCAAAAAGATATCAACACATCAATAGTTTCACCACCTGATCCAGATCTGACTTGCCCGGAGTGTGGAAGGTTATGTGGACCAAAAATTGGACTCCGCAATCACCTCCGTTGGCACCAGCGACAAAGACCTCAGTGTCACCACCCAACTTCTCTCTAACATCTTCATTGGGGATGGTTTCCCCCAGCTGAATAAAAAAAATTGTCGGCAGTAAGAAGAAATGGCTAAAGTGAAACATAGTGAAGGGGGTTAATGCATATATTTTGTATTTTGTTTTTTTTATCTTAGATATTTTGTTCATCGTCGTTTAGGTTAGGATATTAAAAGTGAGATGACACGCAAGAATGGACTGCATCCTGCTTGGCTGATGTTTTTTGCCGAGTTGTTGTCGAGCTGTCCCTTGCATTTTGTTGGTCGGTGCGCAGTTTGCTGAGTAATAGCAGGTCCACGTGGCTATACGTATCTGCTCTAAATCCCAAACCGCGTACGAACGGTTATGGAAAGAAGTAATAGTATACGACTACTATTTTCGTATTATCTCGAGCCTACAACAGTATCCCATCTCAGCCAGTGTCGTCCAACATTTACCGAATTCTGTAAAGACTTGGTCCTTTGAGAAAGTTCTCAAGGTGCTACTTTCGACAAGTGTTGTGCAGAAGGGGACGTAGTTCAAGGTCGAGGCGTCATTACTTAGTTGTTGTCTGGAGGTCGTCATGGTTGGGAGTATGTGTGAACAATTAATTGACGCATCCTGAAGGGATTTCTCCCCGTCTTCTCCATTTCTGCAAGTGGGGACGGAGAGGGGGGGGGTCACCGATTTAATGAAGCGGCCTTGCTGTAGATTTGTTGTGTCTTACTAAATTGCTTCTGACCCAGGGCAGTGGGCGAGATGCAGGGAGACCCGTCATCCAGGAGGAGCCAAGATAAGAGGGAGGGGAGGGAGGGAGTGAAGTATGTAGGGATGGAATGGGTGGGAGTGGATTTTATGCTATTGTTTTTTGTCTACCTCCCTTGTAAGAGGGGGAGGGAACCTTTCGTATATGTACTGTATGTATACTGTACAAGTAAATGAAGCTCGCAGGTCGAGCGGCTTAGGGCGTCTTTCCTTGAGTCGAGGGTCGAGGGGATGGCGGTTCGAACCCTCGAAGTTGAACAAAGGGCATGGCTCATTAAATTCCACGCTACAAATTCCCCTGTAAGTGGCACCGTTCTAGCCTCTCGATAGTGTGTGTGTGTGTGGGGGGGGAGGTGACGTTAAATCATAGCATAATGGAGATTATCGTAGCGAATCTGTTGGCACTCGACAGGGTCTGTATATGAACAACTGACCGAACTTGGGAAAAAATTCAGTAACAATTCTCGTAATCATTCAGGATGCATAACCTAAAAACTTGTCAAGAAATTTAGACCAGATCGCTGTGAGAAACATTGAAAATGTTCAGTGTTTATATTCATTGTACGGTTATGTCAACCATAGCAACACTTCATCATACAGGCAACCAAACGGACATTCACTTGATTGGTGCTGTAGGTGGAGTTCCCAATGTAGGTTCGCTGGTCAAACTTGAAAAGTGGGCCGACTTGACGAAGATATTCAGTGGAAAGGTACAGGGCACGGGGTTGGGGTGAGGGGGGGGGGCAACTAGCCAAATTGAAAATAACATTTCGTATCAGTATTTGATCTTGATGTGTTGCAGTGATTAAAGATGCCAATTGATTATGTTTTGCATGGGAGAATAAATCTGTAAATAATCAACCAAATAAGCATATGAATGAATGAATTTATTCACAGAAATCATGCCAATAGGATGCATTTTAGGTGTAATAATAAACCAATAAGTAAACAACTAAATAAGTAAATGGATAAATAAATATAATGAATGAATAAACAGACCTACATCATTTAGCTTTCTTCGCCCAGCAACACCACAGGTGACATTAAAGCTCAGGGTCATTCGAACGATTTGCTTGGTCGGCTCACTTATAAGTGTGTGTGTATATATAGACTAGGCCGTCGCCAAGAGACAGGAGGAAGGGGAAGGGAGGAAAGTAGGTGCTTGGGATAGAGCCTAGGACCTTTTGAACAAAATGTGCATGCATACGCGATCGCTCGCACACACACACACACACACACACACACACACACACACACACACACACACACACACACACACACACACACACACACACACACACACACACACACACACACACACACACACACACACACACACACACACACACACACTAAGCGGGAGTAGGGTGGCGGTTCGAAGCTTGGTGTGTGCTCCACAGAAATTTTATTAATTTAATTATCAAAGATAACTGGAATTGAAGCGAAATGTTAGGAAATCAACGCCCGATTCCCAAAAATAACTAGTCACTTGTTCTAGTTAGCAAAAGACCATCGGTGTGGTGAGGAGATTAAGCGTGTATTCGCTCAAAGGATCTGTGATAACTTATGTCGCGGGAATGATAACCACTCCAACCTCAGAGGTGGACAAAATACTAGCTCACTGAAAAGGAAAAAGTCCTATCTTATCTGTAATACCCTTTTTTTCCGTGTTCTCAGATAGTATGATGATGCTGATAAAGTAATCTATTGTGACGTATGAATCAAGTTAGCTGTGTATGATTACGCGCGCGCGTACACACACACAACCACACACACACACACACTCACACTCACACTCACACTCACACTCACACTCACACACATTACTAATTCATCAATCCCGAGATCAATTCCTGTCCTCGACTTGAAAAGTATCACATTTCAAGCCGTTACCCCCTCTCCCTTGGGCAAGGAGTTGTGGGGTGTGTGCAAGGTTGTAGCAGTGTCCATAGATCAGGCCACATAAGCTATGGAACTCTCACTCGGAAGTGTAATAGCTGTTGATCAAGAGAACAGCACGTGATCCAAGACCATGGTAGTGAAAAACTCTCTATCTCTCACACTCTCACTTTCACATATATATGCACTCACACGCGCGCATACGCGCACACACATACACACACACTAAAAAAAATGGAAGCAGAGTTTGGAGAAGGGCAGAGGAAGGGATGAGTAGTTAAGCATTTGTTTATTTATCTTGATAATAAACATCACTCGAACGAAAGCTATGTGCGTCTGGTCCGCTCACGAAAAAGTTTGAGAACTACTGGTTTATACTGTTTGTATTGTTTATTGTACTGTTTATATTGTCACTTTTTCATTTTTTTATTATTATTTTTTTTTTATTCGATTCGGATCGAGCTAGGAACGCTCGAAGCGACGCGTGTCGTCGTTTTTTACGATTCATTTTGGGACAAATGTCGTTCATCTTTCTCGGAGATTCAAAAAGAAAAAGTTAGGTTTGATTCGAGCTAAGAAATTAAATGCGTTTGTGAAAGTAATTATAATAACTTAATTTTGCTGGAGCCAGGTTCAAGTGAGATTGAGAGAGTGAGTGAGGGAGGGAAGTAGATGGAAGAGTGAAAGAGGGACAAAACGACTATATAATGTGAAAGAACTGAGAGAATGGACGTAGGAAACGAGAGAAAGGCCTCGCACTAATGACTTACAAAGGAATCACAAAGGAGGAGCATGCCGACAGGAGACCTTTTGGTCCATAACTAGGTCGGATACGAAAAATTATAATAATGATAAGAATAATAATAATAATATAAATATTAATAATGAACAAATTAAGTAAAGTTAAACAATGAACAGGTAAATAGTAAATAATAAATGATAATAAACAAACAGACCAATGATAACATAGATAAACAATATAGAATAAATGGCTGTCATTACAGCATCTTGCTTAGGCGTTTATTTAAACAAATCTTAAAGCTTCGCAGTGAACTACATTGCACTGCCTCTGTAGGAAGTTTATTCCATTCATTAACTACACGGCAAATTTATTTCTACCCACTTCCAATTTGAATATATTTCCTGACAGTTTGAGACCATTATTTCTTGTCGGATTCTCATTCAATGTGAATCTTTTGTCATCTTTTCATGTCAGTTCCCTTTAGAATCATAAAAACCTGTATCAAGTCACATCTGATTCTTCTCTTTTTTAGGGAAAATAAGTTTATATGATTTAGTCGATTTTCGAATTATTTATTTCTTATATTTGGAATTAGTTTTATGGCTCGCCGTTGTACTTTACCAATCTGTTAATGCCTTTAATGAGATTCGGTGACCATGCAGAATTAGTATATTCCAAATGTGGACGAGTTAACGTTTTATATAGCTTGTTAATAAGATATGGACTTTTGAAGTCAAAAGATCGCGCAATCAGTCCTAGAATCTTATTTGCTTTCTCAGAGACTTTGATGATTTGAGAACATTACTGATAATTACGCCGAGATCCTTTTCACTATCCACTTTAGTTAATGAATTTCCAAATAACTTGTAATCGTACTTGTTATTTTGACATATGTGCATAATCTTGCATTTACTTGTGTTAAATTTCATTAGCCACTTTTCAGATCATTGCTGTAGTTAATCTAAATCTTCTTGAATATCTAATTGCTTTAAGTGACCATTTGCCATTTCAGAGTTTTGTATAAGCAAATTTGGATACAGTAGATTTCAGTCCGTGGTCTATATCATTTATATATACAATGAATAAAAGTGGCCCAGGGACGGAACCCTGAGGAACTCCGCTCGTAACATTTTTCCATCTAGAAGTTTTGCCATTTAGAACAAATCTATTTTCGATCGTTCATCCAATTACTATATCGACTTAATAGGTTACCACTTATTCCGTGTGAAATGAATTTAGTAAGTAATCTTTCGTGGGGGACGGTATCAAAAGCTTTTGGAAAGTCTAGTTATATTAAATCTGTGTTGTTTCTTTTGTCATGATTTGAGATGGCTGTGTTGTAGAATTCGAATAAGTTAGTCACGCAAGAATGTTTCCGTCTGAATCCATGCTGGCTATCATTTATCAGTTACTTTCTAAATGGTGTTCGATAGCATCTCTGGTGACAGTTTCCATAATTTTTCCAACGATTGAAGTCAAGCTTATAGGCCTGTAGTTGTTTGGTTTCCTTTTGTCACCTTTTTTTAATATAAAGGACATCTCCGGATGTGTTGGATTTCTCGAAAATACTTTCTGGTGGAACTACAATCTCATTTTTCATTTCCTTTAAGATTCTTGGATGCCAACCGCCAGGCCCTGGTGTTTTATTAACTTTGAGTTTTTCTATACACCTTTTAATTTTTTTTCTTTTGTTATAACCGTAGTAAGTTCACTACAGACTTTTCACAGGTTCAATTTTGGATTTCACTTTGAGGTGATATGTTTACGAATACTGAGCTAAAATAGTTGTTTAAAATATCACACATTCCTTCATTTGAATATTCAAGTTGACCGTCAGCAGATAATAGTGGGCCAATGTGATTCCTAATAACCTTTTTATCTCTAATGTAACTATATAATTCTTTGGGATTCTCTTTGGATTTATCAGCGATATTCATTTCATATTGTCGTTATCGTTTTTCTATTGTCTTTTTTTTAAATCTCTGTATTATTGTAGTCATTAGGCGCACCCGAGCACATGTATTTCTTGTAAGCCTTTCTCTTTTTAGCAATACTTTTTTCAGTTTCTTTGTCGAGCCATTTTGGGCAAGAATGATTTGGCGGCGTCTGTCCTTAAACGGGTTGTAAATATGAATCATCTTAGCGTATTTTGAAACATTTCCCACGTCTGATTTACAGGTCTTTTGCTTAATTTTGCCTCTCAGTTTGTAATCTGAAGCTCTTGATGTAGTACTATGAACTAAACTTTACTGAAATCGGGTATTTTAGATACACAAGTATATGGCACCAAGGCTCCTTATGTCAACCCTGGAATCCAAACAACAGTAGCAACAACAACGATAATGGTATTAACAGCATCAATAATAACAATAGTAGTAGTAACAACAACAGAGAACATGAAGTGTTGGCATCAGTGCGCTTTGTTGGGACACACTGGGTCGTGTGACAAAACAGGCACTGCGGCAGTGCGCTCCGGTGAAACGGATAAGTTTTACTTTGCATTTGGTTGGTGAATGTTATAATCGCCACCATTGTATATTTCTTTATTATTATTTTATTATTTTTATTATTGTTATTATTGTTGCTATTGTTATTGTTTTATTTTTATTACTACTATTTTATCATTATGATTATTATTATGATTGTTATTATTTATTATTATTACTATTATTTTATGAGGAGGTGAGGAGGAGAACAGGGGTGAAAAAGGAGCTGGGAGATAGGGTTGATGAAAGAATATTAGGATGGTTTGGACACATGGAAAGAATGAGTGAAGAAAGACTAGTAAAAGAGGTATGGAAGGCAGATGTGGAGGGAGTGAAGATGAGGGGACGTCCTAGGATGAGGTGGATGGATGGGGTGAAGGGGGCTTTGGGGAAGAGGGGAATGTCTGTTGAGGAAGGAAGGGAGAGGACGGAAGACAGGTGAATGGAGAATGGTTGTATATGGATGATATTGTGATTGCATGAGGGGGTGAGGTAGTATGTGTGAGCAAATTTTGACGCAGCCCGAAGGGATTTCTCCCCGTCCTCTCCTTATATGCAAGGGGGGACGGAGAGGGGGGGGTCGCCGATTAAATGAAGCAGCCTTGCTGTGGATGTGCTGTGTCTTGCCACACTGCTTCTGACCCGGGGCGGTGGGCAAGGTGCAGGGATGACCCGTCATCCAGGAGGTGCTCAGATGAGAGGGAGGGTGGGAGGGGTGTGGAGTGTATTTAGGGATGAAATGGTTGGGAGTGTTTTTATGCCTTTCCCTTTTTGGCTACCTCCCTTGAAAGGGGGAAAAAGCCTTGGTATATGTATGTATGTATGTATTTTATTATTATAGTTATGATTGTTATTGTTATTTCATTATTACTACTATTTTGTTATCATTATTATTGTTATTTTATCATTATTGTTATTATTATTATTATTATTATTATTGTTATTTCATTATTATTACTATTATTTTATTATTATTATTAATATTGTAGTTACATCCACATGGTTGTCTTTGCTGATGTCAGTCTTAGCATTCTTACACGAATTTTTGTGAACGTATTTTGATAATTTTATTCTATTTTATTCTTATTATATCCTCACTAGCCGAGAGGTTTAGGGCGTCGCTATCTGCGACAAAGGTCGGGATGATGGCTGTTCTAACTTTGCCGCCAGCGAGTTGGACCAAGAGCATGACTCATTAAATTCCACGCTACAAAGTCCTCTGTAAGGGGCACCGTCTTGGCCTCCTGTTAATGGAGGGGGCGGGAGTTTCTCGACGTTAAACCGAATTTCTCATTAATTTATGACTTGTTATATTTTGAGTGATGGAGTACAGCCAAGTAACACACCATCAGATTACGGTAGTGGTCCGGAGAGAAGCGCTGGTTATTGTTAAACTGATTAAGGGCGTTCGACATGAACCAAGTGTGACGTCACGAGTGATACGCGTGCCCCAATTGTGACAGACACTGTCCGTGACTTAGCTGGGATGTCACAGACCTTGTGTAGTCAAATAAAAGTTTGTCCAAACCCAAAGAGAGACTTAACCCAACGGATGTTTATATGTGTGTACAATAAGTACGCATTCATGTGTACATGTACGTAGTTATGTATATTTGTGTATATGTATATACCGGTATATACATATTATGCATGTGTGTATGTACATTTGTAAATAAGAAGGGAGTTTTGCGTTTTCCGAATACTTGTCATTATCGTTGTTGTTGCTGCTATATTCATTTTCACCCTCTT